>NC_136497.1:79398115-79435615 GCF_053919585.1 Euprymna scolopes | reverse complement strand
TTATGGCATAACGTACTTGAGAATTTCGTATTTTTGTCTTGCAGTCCGTAAATTAAAAACATTTCTTATGGTCACTGAATACTGACCGGTGTCTTTTAATCTACACCCATTCACACACATACATGTATACACACACATACACACACACACACACGTTAATACAGATATTCAGAAGCGGATATATGCTGTTCGTTTTATTTTACTCACACACACGCACTGAAACTAGGCAATAACTATAATTACGCAAGAATAAAATTAAAATTAAAATTAAAATAAGGTAAACAAAACAAATAAATAAAACAAAACAAAGCAAAATAAAAAACACCAATAAAAAACAAAATAAAAATAAACATAAAACCTCGAAAGTTATCAAAACTCCACATGTATACATATATATTAATATACGTATAAATACCTACACCTTGCTACACCCGCGCATATATACACACATACACGCATACATAGACATATAAGGGTCATATACAATTATAACATGTTTACATCTATACCTACATACGTAGTAATATGGATATTACAATAATTACTGAGACTATACAATTTTTTATTAAAAATATAGTCTATCATCAGTACAGAAATTTGACACTAAATATGAATTTGAAATATAAGGTCCATACTAAAGGTCATGTTGTAAGTCTACCAGAAATCAATGGAAAGTGAAATAGTTGAGTATAACGATGAGTATTATGTTGATCCATTATTATGATTTGTGAAAGTAGAATGTCAGAAGAAATGTTATCAAAGCGAAAAAATATATTTACAGTTAAAATATGTACATTAAATAGTTTTCAGGAATGTAACCTGATGGACGAACTGTCATTCTTATAGTTGTTTTTTTTTTTTTCGCTAGGAATATATCGCGCAGTTTTTAAGAATTCATGACAAAGGAAATAAATAAACAAAATACATTTAGGAAAAAAATAACGTGTTTTGACCTTTGGTGAGTGACGTCAGAAAAAGAAGTGAGTTTTAGATTACACGTATAAAGTAGAGAGTTACATTGAACAGTCAGTAAACGAGAGTTGTGTAGCAGAGACAGATGATTGCAGTCATGGGAAAACTGGACCGGATAAATGAGCATATATAATTGTGGAGAAGAGAACCGCATGCCACATCGAAACCAACAACTTACAACTACAATAAATGTATATAATGCTCCCTGTCTTAGGTTGAGCATATTGATAAGTGATATACAAATTACCATTAGCATATTAGGTATTTGGACAGTGTCAAAAAATGCTAATTCACTGTCAGCATAGCAGAAGTCGAATAGCGCAATGGATAGAAGCTCCGACAGTCATTAAGGCGGTCTGGTTTCGATCCTGGCTTGAAGTAGTTGCTTATCTAGCCGCATTAATGAGCTGTGAAACAGCGGAGCAGTACTGTATGTGGATGACTCTGTGTCTCTCTTTATGTATATATATATATATATATATATATATATATATATATATATATATATATATATATATATATATATATATATATGTGGATGACTCTGTCTCTCTCTCTTTATATATATATATATATGTATATATATATATATATATATATATATATATATATATATATATATATACTAAACGAATATCTGTCCGAGGACGGGTATAAGCAATACATTATTCTTAATTTTCTGTTTTTTTTTATTCTTTTGGGAGGTAGAATGTCGTTCCAGAGACACACATCATAAATAGATAATATTTACAAATATATGTGCTTACGTGTTACCTAGAATATCTATCCCATAACTCATAATAACTAAATCATGTGATAACACACATGAAGAACATAGGAAAACCCCAGGATGCAATTCGAAAGAGAAACCTAACCTTTAATTACTTTTCTTTTGAATTAAATTATGCAATCGTTACTGAGTTTGCTATATTTTTTTTTCGAATCTTATACCCCCAACCTGTTCCAGTTCACGAACCTCATTCTCTGCTACATTTTATCACATGATTCTGGTGATAATTACCATTTTCTTTATAGCACACCACCTGGATACTGTTTTTTTTGTGTCAAACAATTATAAATCCGATTAAATAACAGTTCTACCGGTAGAGAGAAAAATTACCAGGTAATATTAACCTGCTTTTTATTCGCGGATACTAAATCAATTTTTTGGAAACTTAGCATATATTAATGTCATAATCATACATAACACTTATATCATTATTTTTTTTTCAGAAACTGTTGTATATATGGGCCAGATTTCAATAGAAAATGCACATCATATAACATGGCATCCATACCACAATTACTGCAGTTTTTGGTCTACTCTGTACAAATGGCTGTGGAAAAGGGTAGGAGTAATTATAGATATAATATAAGGGGTGATTCAATATCACCGAAAATCATTTCATGTGAAAGATTGACCCTGAAAACATGGGTAAACATGCAAGATTTCTTGGTTTATCATGAAAACTGACTGAGTTAGTGTTTTAAAACGGAATAGAAACTGACTTTAAAGTCGAAAATGTTCAACTTTTAAATTTGAAAATTTCACATACTCCAATCTTTTCCAACTTTTAGTATCATGTGGAGTAGACCACACCTGACATAAATTCACACAATGTTTTGCAAATTCTTGTTATTTGGATACTTTGCCATTACATTGACCCGATCTCATCCCAGCTGTGCTATTAAAAAAGTGCTCAGCCGAAGTAACTCCAGTTCTCTCCGAACTCTACAACAAATGCCTTAATAAATCTAGCTTTCCAGACTGTTGGAAGACTGCGTCTGTGGTACCAGTATTCAATAATTCTGGCGAAAGAACTGACCCATCAAATTATCGCCCCATTAGCCTCCTTCCACTTTTCGACAAAATATTTTAGACCATAATTAACCATGCTCTAGTCCATCACCTTACAGATGCTAAACTTCTGACTGACAACAATATGGATTTAGACAAGCCCGTTCCACAGCAGACATCCTCACTGTAATCTCTGAACATATATACCATTCACTGGACAAAGGGGGAAGGGCAGAGCGGTAGCTCTAGATATATCTAAGGCTTTTGACAGGGTATAGCATGAGGAAAATTAGACCATACGGTATCACTGGTAGAATACTTAACATAATTAAATCCTTCTTAGATAAGAGAACAATCCAGGTTGTCCTCAACGGTCATACATTTAAACAATATGATATAAATGCGGGGGTGCCTGAGGGGTTTATCCTTTGACCTCTATTGTTCCTAATATTCATTAATGACCTCCCCGACAAAATTACCTCTGAGATGGGTATATATGCTGATGACACCACACTCTATAATAGGCATGACAGGAAAACAAATGAACACATACCTAAAGAAATGGCAAAAATACTAGGGGATGACGTCCAATGTGTAGTGGAATGGGGACAAAAATGGATGGTCACATTCAATACTGCCAAGACTAAACTGTTTTCCTTCAATAATTACAAGAAACCTTCTCTGCCACCGATAGCAATGGCCAGTGACTCTTTATCTGAGAGTACATCTTTCAAACTGCTTGGCCTAACGTTCACAAGAAACATGAGTTGGAACAATTACATTGAAAGCGTTGCCAGGGCCGCTGCGAAGAAGGTGGGCTCTCTCTACCGTGCTAGAAAACTACTAAGACCCAAAAGTTGCCTGTACCTCTATAAGGCCACCATTCGCCAATGTATGGAGTATTGCTGTCACATTTGGGCTGGTGCATCTGCTGATAGTCTCTCGCTCCTAGACAAGGTTCAAAAGAGAGTCGCCAATCTGATAGGCCCTGAAATATCATCTAAGCTTTAGCCTCTATCCCATCGATGAAATGTTGCACCCCTCTTCCTGTTCTACAAGTATTTTAATGGTGAATGCTATGGCGAACTGCAGACACTTGTGCCCCCACAACGTAGACACCATCGACAAACCCGACAGGCAGCTAAATCCCACGCCCTAGATGTAAGCGATTTTCTACTCCAGTAGTTTCTTCCTCAGAACTGCTAGACTCTGGAATTCCATTCCAGGTCTCTGCTTCCCCAACTGTATTGACATGCAGAAGTTCAAGTGTAACGTGAACCGATATCTTGCTGCCCAAATCCCAACATAGTACCCCAGTAGTTGTTGCCCTTGATAGTAGACCCCTACACCAAAGTGGCAATATGCCTTATTTGGGGGTGAAAATGTAAAAAAAAAAAAAGTAATGAAGATGAGTGTGTAATTTAATGAACACACTCCTCACACAAAAGGAGAATTCAGGAATAGTTAACTAATCGGCAAAGAATATTTCTAATATGAAGTATAAGGTGACTGTAAGCAGCATTATTATGGGAAAATCTTAAAGTCTAGTAATCTGCAGAAAATATGCAAAAAACTCTCGAATCCCAAACCCCAAAAGGATACACCCATATCCATGGGGAAAATGGCAGTTGGAATTAGGATAGACAACATTACCATTAGAAATGTGGAAAAATATGAGTTAAAGGTAAAACCTTACACAAGAAACCACATTTAGATGAAAATATATTCTCTGTCAATGCTCTGTTGGACCGCAAAAAAATGAGGTATTTATTCTAAATCAAGCTGAAGATAAGGGTACACTCGGAACAAAACAACCTACCTAAGTTATGTCTTTTGGTGTTATAGTTTCTAATATTCATAACGTAAGGATCAAAAGTATTACGTGAAAATCAGCACGTAAAGGAATAATCAAAAACCGTATGAAACATTTTATTAAAATCCTAAATCCAAAAGTGTTTGAAAAGTTTATGAAGAAAACAAGATCATTTAGTGTTGCAATATTCTTTTTAGATATGATGGGGGTATGATCCCGCGCAGTAGGGAGATTCTATTTATAAACGATGCTGCTAGAAACTGACGAATCAAATTCACCTCCAGGACTTGTGTAGAACAATTAACCATCGGAAACTGTTCTGTCTACTGAGAACCACTCTCACCTCCAGGACTTGTATAGAACGTCTTACCATCGAAAACTGTTCTGAAACTAAACATGGCTAGGGAATGCGGTAAAATATGATTTGAAGTTTAAATTTCACACAAGAACACCAAACCACTTTTTGACAACGACTATGAAGAAAGGACATTGGATATATGCTATCAAATTTTGACACAGTTCAAGAAAATGTACTCAATTTGAACCAAATTTTTCAGGTGAAACAATTTTAACTGTCGATTCTGGATCGTAGATTTATCACAAAACCGACAACTGAGTTTAAGATGAAATTCCGAACAAAATGTCTTGCTCAAGTTTTTTTTTTTTTTTTTTTTGGTTTCCAATGGAAAGAAAATTCTTATAAAATTCTACAAAACTGACGATAACATTAATGTTAATACTTATTGCAAGACTCCGAGATACGAGCTATCGTCATGGTTCAAAGTAAACTATTATAATGGTAATCATGTACTGTCACAGGATAGTGATGTAGTCCACACAGCTAAAAAATTAAAGATTTCTGACAATTAGCAATTTTTATGAATCATGTGATTGAAAAACGAGTGAGACTCATGTAATAAAAATATTTTCTATCATTTAACTTTTTAAATTCTTATAACTTTCAATAAGCTAATTAGCTATACACTATCTTTTAATCTCTGCTGTCGAATATTTTAATTTACGCCCCCCCCCCCCGAAAAAATATTGTCAATTTTTCTTCTTTACTTATGAAATATTCATTTACGTATGTTCCAAGAATACACGTAAACAACAATACTGTGTACAATCGTTTCTGAGACGATATGGATTTTTTATTAATATTTGGCCTCATCATCAGCGCACAGAACAAAAACCAATTTAAAGCGCCGGTTCATGACAAGAGTGCGAACATCAACGAGTCATACAGCAAATATATGATAATTACCATGCTCTGGGGCACGTATTTTCGGCTACAAAAGAGAAATTATTGTCTATCATCATTTAGTTATCTATATGCTACTTTGATGTTCAGCTCCTCAACAGAAGGTGTGATCCTAAAGGAGCTCTATGCTCAACTGACTTTAAACCTACATATTTTTATCTGTGGGATTTTTTCATAGATAATGTCTATCAGCAATATCCTTAGACTTTTCGTAAGCTGACGAAAGCCATCACAGCAAAAATAAGAGAGCAATGTAAACGTTATTGACCATTTTACATATTGTATCTTGGCGTGTTTATAAATAAAAGACTGTTGGATATGCATGACTGAAATTTGGTGGACAAGTCAAACATTGACTGAATGTTGGATTGCAGAAAGAATTGAAAATTTTATTAGTGATTTCTATTAGTGGTATTTTTGGAGGTGCTCTCCTGTAGTAACATACTGACTGGTAGTATTACTAACATACTGAATAGTAGTATTAAAATTTTTGCTTAGAGCAAGATGTAATATCTGTGTTGATAATTCTTGTTTGTTAGTTATATTTTTTCATTTATTAGCACGACTTTCTGCTTAATAATTTTACTTCTTAGGAACAACGTTTCTGCTCTGACAATCGATGTTTGATCTTGACTGCAATTGTTGTACTCTACCTTCTAAGCGATGAAATCACTTAATATGCAAATGATGTATCGGCATATAATCTTTACTCCAGTCGTGCGACTTACAGCTTTGGCAAAGAACCGCCAGACAGCACATTTATCATTACAATATTATAACTTTTCTGTGTTCGGTCGGTGAAGAAGAATGTCTAAAGTGAAGAAAATGTCGGTACAAGTCCAGAGTCCAACCCAATTAAATAACAAAAGTACAGAAAAAATCTTTATCATGTACGTACCTCTCATCGAACAAAACATGTCACGTTCCAAAAATCACATAAACTGATAAAGTAGTTTCTTTTATATAGAACATCATTCTTTTGCGATTTTTAGCGATTAATAGTATAGTGTGGCACATGCAAAGGTAAATTTTAAATCTAGGTATTTCGAATTGAGTTGCCTCCCTTTATTTATTAAATTCGGTGGATTATGATATGACACACCCTGCTCAATTCTTCATAAAATTTGATTTTTCTTAAAAAAAAAAACACTTAATCTATTTACGTAGTTTTTGGCATATGCCATTTTTATTCCGTGACAGGTGCATACATTATAAAGATTTTTTTTATTTTTGTTTAGGTCGACCTCTGAACGTTTACGAATGTTTTATCACAATTTATATTGTCCCTTTTTGAGGAGCGAGATTTACATCACATTAGAAGCCGACTTTATACCTTAATATGTCGTCGTGGTGAGACAGTAGATAAAGACGGATAATATTAATAGAAAAAATTCTGTTAATATCGTTTGTCTAATTTTTCTACCTTATAGCAGCCTTTCTACTGACAACAATATTATTTCATCCAAATAAATTCACACCTAAAACAACACTTCGCATCTTGTTTTCTTGTTTTTTTTTTGTTTTTGTAATAAAAATATTCCTTTAAGAATTAAGTCCAATTATTATTCCTTGCTTTGTTATTTCATCCTGGATTAAGTCTTTCTTAACGTTGTATTTTTGGAAAAAGTTCCCACCTTGGTTTTTCTATTTGCAAACCTTTTGTCTGTATTCAAACGCGTAATAAAAATTAAAAATAAATTAAACGGGGAAAAAATAACACCGAAATGTTATTCTGAACGTGATTTCTTTTTTTCTTTTACTGCATTGATATTATTTTTTTACAAAAGTTTTCTTAATGGCTTTTCTGCGAACAATACATATTTAATTTTTGTTACAGTTTCTAAAGCATTATTTTGCTTTATATTCTATTCATTTATGCGGGTTCGCTATTCTTTGCTTTTTTTATGTAAAAAAATCAAAATGGAATCATATTTCTGTAATCATATTTTTCCATTTTCTTGTTAAAGAATTTATTCTCGTTAAAAGTCTGGTTTTATTACGGTATTTGTCAAACACTTTGCTTCTTTATCCGTTTATGTGTCTTGCCTGTTCGTAAATAGACGATTGCTTGTGGAATCAACATAAATTTCGTAATAATAAGAAACCTAACGTAATAATAAGACATCAAACAAAAATTATGACCCATGAAATCAGTCTTATTTATATATTACTAGCAGACCTACCCAGCATTGCCCGAAAAATAACTGCAATATATTTGTTAAAACTTCAATCTTTTCTCTATTTTTCAATCTTTCCCTCAACCTAGGTTTCCCACTCCTAGGTTCCCACCGTCTCTTTCATCTCCGCCAGGTTCATTCTTCTCTTGCTATACACGCAGATATAGACAAATTGCTTTTATAGATTCCTCAAGGAATGGCTTGGCATAAGGGAAAAAATCGGAATTACTTCCTTTTAGTTATTAGATAATCTCTCTGGATCACTCCCCTGATATGCACCAGTTTAGAATCAAACAACGAATATTATTTTCTAAATGTTGTTCAGATTAAATATAATTAATCTGGAGCAACACCGATCCAGAGGATGCAAGCCTTTTTGGTATTTATTTTGTCGTTTTTGAGTTTTAGTCGGATATACAAACATTCACACATGCACATAGACAATGGGCTTTTATATTATAGATTAGAATATTATCCATAATTACCAGGATGATGTTTTTAGATTATTGCGTCACCATATATCAAGGCCACGTGCCACTTGAGGATAAAATTTAATAAGATGATCAGGTAAGTGTGCGGCAGTAAACTAGAAGAAGGAATCCTCTTAGCAGTGCTCTATCAAAAGCTTGATATTGGTGGGATTTAGGGTGACTTTCGCACTTAGCGTCTCAGGCGATTTTGGCATGTACCTCTTGTATCAACTCAATAACACACATGGATACTGCAATTATGATTGTGTGTTAGCGACCAAGAACATGACTTGACTGCTTGCAACGTAACTAGTATAAACCCTTCGGATCGAAAGGCAAGCATGAGTTACTACTTAGCCCTGACTCTAGGACGCTCACAGCACCTTAAATACCATACCACCATCGTCATCATGGCGACGGTAATGATAGTGGCAATGACGATGACGATGATGGTTAGTTTCTTTTTTATTGAAGATGGCACCACTTATTGTTGCATATTGGGGTTTCATTGAGAGAGAGTCTTATTAGTGTGTTTGTCTTGAGAGAGAGATGCTTAGAAAGAGTCTTATTACAGTGAGGGATGTTGAAAGACTCTTAGAGAGAGAGAGAGAGAGAGAGAGAGAGAGAGAGAGAGAGAGAGAGATGTTGTTGTAGAGACTTAGAGAGATTGTTCATGTTAGGAGAGATTCTTATATATTAAATGTTCATTCCTTAATTGTGTTGAATGGAAGAAGAAGAAAGCTCTTTGAGTGATGACATAGTGTTCAGACTGTTCCGACATTGTGTAGACATTGTGTAGACATGAGATGTCGAGACGTGTATGTAAAGACATTTTATAACACAAATATGTAATACAATTGGACTTTACCATTTTGTAAGAATCATAAGACAAGACGAGCTTTACAAAAAACACTTGATGGTTTATTTCGTCACACGGCCGTGTTTCAGCACCAAGAATTCAAAGTCTCACATTTTTTTCTTGAAGTGACGTCTCGCTTCTAGACGTCTGTCTGTCTCTCTCCGAGTTTCTTTACTGACTGACTAACTCTTCTCTAACTAAAGTTTTTCTCTATTCCTAGAACTTTCTATTTTCCGTGACGTCATGACGTGTTCTGGACATACGTGTCCAAAACTTTTCCTATTTCTACAAAAGGAATTTTAACCTATATTCAATATGTTAAAAACACTATCTTATATGCTGCATTCTTTCAATTTAAAATTTCATAACAAACTTGAGAGCTCACATTCTTTCCTTGAAATATTTATCTATATTCTAAATAAATGTTTGTTTTACATTTTTAAATTCTCACACGTACTCTATTTCTAAACTAAATTACGAGGTTCGAATTTGTCTATTGCTATTTCATTTTCATTTTAAACTAAATTCTCCATTTTTATACTTACATGAAAAGAGGACTGCCCTTATCATGTAACATTATCAAGACTCACAAGCAACTCGAGAATAAGGGTTATTTGAGTGTCAGGTGGACGGTGAAACAACGTCATGATTATTGGTTATGATCGTGGTGATTGGACAGAATTTGATTATATAAGAGATCGGCCAAACAAGAATTTGAATTCATTAGACTTGAAAGCGACCATGTTGTAGTCAGCTAGGAAGCAGCTCTGCGGCATTGTCTTCCACAGACAAGCAATTCTACGAAAGAAACTTTGCCCGTGGAACTTTTATTTAGTTTTAGTTAGATAAAGGGATACTATTGACAGTGATTATGACTATACGAGGAAAGGGATGATGATGATGATGATGATGATGATGATGATGATGATGATGATGATGATGATGATTGTTGCGATATTTTTTGGTATAATAAATGAGGGTACGACTACAGAAAAATGGAAGGTTCTATTTACAGACAGGGGTGATAGAAACTGACCAATCAAATGGAAAGAAGCTTTGCTACTGATCAATCAGAAACAAAAAAAAACTTCACAAAAGATACTTGATATTTTAGAATTCTGCACATGCGTTTTGTTTTTCGCACAAAAAGAAACCTTGCTCATCAGGACTTCCTCGGATTGGCTATCCAATGGAAGACTCTTCTCTTCGCTTCTAAAACTAAAAATTTAGGCTGTTTATTTGTTGTCAATAAACTTGATATATTTTGCATAGATTAAGTTTGTAATATTGTGGAGATTATCTTTCCCTTCGAATGTGTCCATTTTATTCCATGAAAAAAACTGGTTAACATTCGAGATAATTTATAGCTTATTTAATAATTTGTTTTGAATGTTTATAGATTTTTAAAATGAGAATTTACATTATTTGGATTACTCGAACTACTATTCTCATCTCCATTGTTATTCGCACAACATTTCAGCTAATGTAACTGGTATGGGGAGTAACCCATTCGATCATAAGAAACTCTGCAAACCGTTATACCAGATTGACAAGAAACCATATATATATATATATATATATATATATTTATATATATATATATATATATATATATATATATATATATATATATATATATATATTCAATTAAGGTAAACAAAATTACTGCCGTTCCCTACAATATATCTTCTGTTTCAGTTTAAAAACGCATGTTCAGATGTAATTCAATGAAAATTGTTTTTCATTAATCTTGACAGAAGTTTATTGTAGCCTTTATTGAACTGAAACGGTGGATTTATTGTGACCTATGAAAACGTTGCTTAACTAAATTGAATAAAAATATCCTGCTCTTTTCAATGAGTACTGTCAACAAACTTTTTAAAATTCAGTGGGTTTTTACGTTTGGATATTATATCAGGAATATATATATATATATATATATATATATATATATATATATATATATATATATATATATATATATATATACTTGTGTGTGCGCGTGTGTGTTAAATACTGTCACTTATTAATTCAACACATAAACAAAAAAGGTCTGTCACCTCTATACAAAAAAGAACAAAGAAGGAAGTAAAAGTCAGCGGAGCTTTTGTCTGAGAGAAGCCTTAATAGGCTAGTGGAAAAATTAACCAACGAGCGAGACTGATCTGATTGATTAGTTAGCTAAACTAAACATCAGGTTTATACATAAAACACCCGTCGACACGAAGTCCAAAATTTTACCTTAATATATATATATATATATATATATATAATATATATATATGTATATATGTATATATATATATATATTGTGTGTGTTTGTGTATGTGTGTGCATATATATATATATTGTGTGTGTTTGTGTATGTATATATATATATCAATAAAGAGAGAAAATGGAGGTATAAAACCATAAAACCAATATAGTAATATAAATAGATCCATTCATTTATTAAATAAGTGTATATACCCCTAATTGATGTATACCCTTATAATATATATATATATATATATATATATATATATATATATATATATATATTACTACATAGTTTTTATATTTTCATTTTCATCCTTTGTTTGCTTTAATATAAGCTCCAAAACAATTTGTTGAGCTTTGTATTATCCCAATAATTCTTCTCTTATTCTTTTCCTTTAACTATTGAAGGTTTCTTTAAATGTGGACCTATCAATATGTGTATGTAAAGCCCAACAGGGACGGTGGAGCTTAAATCATTTAATAGCATTATTAACAGACAAAATAGGAACCCTGGAGGATATATCGTATGTCTTAGTGTTCAATTTGACAAAATATGTTTGGGAATGTCATTATTTTACTTAGGTTTTCTTTTCATTTTTATTAAAAATCGATAACCTTATTTGTGAATAGAGTTTAATATAATTAGAATATTAATTTATTCATCTTTACAAACTGGGGAGATATGAAAATTATCAAATCTTATTAAATTCAATTATTTTTATTAGAAATAAAAAAAAGTATTGAAAAAAATCTATTGGATTTTTCAAGATTATGATAAACTTATATCACGGTATGTCTTCAACAGAAACTGTTTAATATGTATGAGGCGAAGGCATATAGTATATTTAAGATATATAATTTTTTTAACTAAGACTGGAGCTATGTATCGGCTGTGGATTCATACGCACTCAAGTGTTAATAAACCATGAAAGGTGTTGTGTTTAAGAAAGGATTGATATGCCGCAAGCTTGTGTTACTTACATTAACTTACATAAGAAAATGTAATATACTGTAGAAAATATCGTTTTAATATTTATAACCTATACATAGCGGATTCTAAGTTGTAGATGTAATGATTTACTATAGATATGACATATGATATTATTAAAACTAACATATGTGATATAATATTTATATAACTTATTGATGACGACCTTCTGTTTAATAAAACAATGGCACTCGGCATCTAGTCTGGTGCACTGCAGCATCTGTTGTGCAATACGATTCGAAGCTGAGATTGGCCCTCTGGATGCAGACCTGGGTGGATGATAAGGAGACCTAGGTTTGCCCAAGTTACCAGGATCTCTTACTAAGGCGTTGCAGACAAAGTTCAATAGAAAATCAAGCCAATACGGCCAGAGCCAGCACAGCAATGTGATAGGGCGGCCAAGGTTTGCCAGGTTACCAGGTCTCCCAAGGCATCCACAAAACAATAGCGCTATTTGCTCATAGTTGGTGAAAATTGGAAAATATTTCCAATTTTGATGTAAATAACGGAGATCTTCATTGTAGCTATGGGTGTATGAACTTATATGACTAAATATATCCAATTAACGTTCATGATTGCGGGTTTAACAAAATTAATTCGTCTTTTATGTTATTACATTGCATTTCATAGCAAAAACTCAAAAGCATGAATACTAAAGAAGAATGGTTGTAGTAGTAATTCTTCTAACGCACTCACCTCTAAAAGACAGAAGGTCTGCCACGCCATGTGAGAGACCTACGACCAATAGTAGGACCGGCCCCACTAATGGCCTGCTCTAATATGCCTTCGGAGAGTGGAAGTGGGAGATTTGTAACCATTGAGACGCTGGATCAGAGCACACCCAGTGTGGATGAAGATGAGAGCTCATCCGATGATATTCCGGATGAAGACACAGTGAGTGTGGGTACTATTCCTGATGAGGGTACGATGATTGTGCCGCCGCAAAGAAGCATACCGCACAAAAGACCCCCCCCGCCCCGAGTATTACATGTGTGATCATAGGATCAGGGGGGATTTAGTAATTCTTCTAACGCCCTCACCTCTAAAAAATAGAAGGTCAATACGCGTGGGCTTGGAAGAAGAAGAAGAAGAAGAAGAAGAAGAAGAAGAAGAAGAAGCGGTAGGCGTGATTGGTTTTATTGGGTAAAAGACAAGACTAACCGCGAGAATTCCCGAAACTTCAAAGGGATAACAGCTCAAAGTCGGACGGATAGGAGACCCGTGCTTTGGCTCAAAACAGACAACCGGTGATAGAAGAAAAAAGTTCCTTTCAAGGTGTGAAGTTCCAAGGTGTGAAGAAGACGACTCCAGTAGTTTTCAATGGCAAAGAAAAATAAATATTAAAGATTTTATGCCCGTAGGTAAATAAAAAAAGAATCTATTAGGTCGTTCGAACATATTTATTATGTGTGTTTCTTAGCAGTATTTTGTTTGTCCGATTTCCGGGGTTTAAGCGATTATCTTTACTCTCAAGATGGTCATCTAATGTCCGCCATCTTTTTTTATTTTTATTTTTTGCTTTATCTTAAGACTCGACACACGCTTTTAAATAGTAAAACATAGTAAACAGTAAAAAATCTGTCAAGGTTGGTAAGAAAATTAAGTTGTATTACCTTTGGTAACATTTATATGTTTGAAATAAATGAAATCCAGTGTTTAGAACCACGGTGAAAATTAAATCCAAAGCATGACGGTTAAAAAATCAGACGCGTGCAGCATACTTTTTTGTTTGAATAAATAATTATTTAAAAATTTTAATTTTCGGCTTATACAAAAGCTGTAATTAGAAAGATTTAGACATTACTTCTTGTTCTTATTTGTCACGAGGCAGTTTGGCGCAGTCTCTGGTCGTCGAAGATAACAGTTGTGTCGTCCAGTTCAATGTGTTAGCGCTCGATCACGTGCAGTGCACATGTGTTAAAATTAATTTTCATCGTTTAGAAGCAAATTGAAAATGATATTCAAAACATGACGGTTAAAAGATCAGACTTGTGTGGTATTTTTTTTAATAAATATTTATTTATTTAAAATTTATTACTTTCGGCTCATACAAAAACCTTCTATAATATAAATATCACCTGTCTGTTTAAATGTATGTATATATGTATATATGTATGTTTTTATGTCTGCCTAAAACTTTCGACAGAGGCGACAGGTTTTCACGGGACTGATATCATTTTGAAGATCGAGGCCTCGGACGACAAATATCGAAAAATTGGCGAAAAACATCAATTCCTTCACCCAAGAAGGGGTCGATTTTTTGCGAGCAATTTTTGAACATCATCGTATCGGTTGGATCGACTCAACACACACCTCCGAATACCTGGACAACGCCGGACACCCAGGTTAATGTTTTCGACAATACTTTTTCTTTCTCACTAGCCATAATCATATTTTGCACTCTCTAATCGTCGAAAATAGTGGTTGTATCGTCCAGTTCAATCAATGGAGATTTAGTATCTGTCTGTTTAAAGCTGAAACTGGATTATTACTTCCATTGCTTCTGTTAGTTGTTTTTTCATGTAAATATTGTAGGAGATCTCGGAGTAGTAGGGGACCCCAGAGGTAGTGCGTTATGGCCCACCGATGTGTGAACATGCTCTGCCACACTATCAACCCCTACCCCATTGTCTAGTGGGTGCCCTTGGTTGGGCGAAGACTAGGGGTACCAACCCCAAAATCAAACACCACTGCTTTGTGGGCCTTATCACAGCAAAAGGCTAAGAGATGGGAACTCTGACTTCAAATCATACTGCTGCCTTACAGTTTTTCTTAAAAAGCTATGGAACCTCATCCAGGAAGAAAAGGCATAGTAGCGGACACGATAGGGCGACTGTTTACCTCACTGAGATTACTTTCCGCCGGAAGCTGCGACCTCTTCTGCTGCCAGTCGTTACGGGTTCGCTCCACTGGACATGAGCATTGGAGGTTCAGAGGGTGTCGATCTGATGTGCAACAGATACTGCACCTAAACTGCGTAAGCAAGTTTGGAGCCAAGGTGGGAAGTCCTATGGCGATGGAGTGAGACTACGTCACACCAAGGGATAAAGCACTGAGACCACAAATAGTTATCTTCAAAACTGATGGACTGCATGATGATGGTGATGATGATTCTTTAATAAATTTCAAATAATTTCTTGCATAATACAATTTTGAATTAAAAACCATAATAACTTGAATGAACAAAGAAGAACTTTTGTATTTTTTTTACAGAGGTATAACCACTTATCACGCCCCAGAAGCGACAAGGGTAAGGGTTAATAAGTATACATTGTCAAGGGGAACACGTCATAGTAATCTTTAGTGTGTAAATTTGATAAATTGAATTACATAAGGGGATGGCTAATCAAGAATTTGTTCACATTTTTTATAATATTCAGGACCAAAGGCCACTCGAGTATAAGGGTTAATGAGTGTTCGGTGGTCGATGAGAACAACAATGTGAGGATTAATAATGGTGGAAATTGGATGAGATTTAATTATTTAAGAGAACGGCTCTGCAAGAACTTATTTACATAAGACCTAAAAACAACAATGTTGTAGTCAGCCGGGAAGCAGCCTCGGAACACTGTGTTCCACAGATGAATCGGTCTAAGGAAAAGATCTTGCACATGTAAAATTTCCTTTAGTTTTGGACAGGATTCAAAATCTTTCATTATATTTCCGAAACTGCTACGAAGATTACCAGAACATGGGGATAAATGTTCACAAATTATAAAAAAAGATGATTTCAAAAATCCTATTCTAACAAATCCTATTCTAACAAATCCTATTCTAACAAATTCTATTCTAACAAATTTGAAGATGAAGAAGGCAATGGATAATCTTCCACTTGAAAGCAATCATTGAACAAAACCCAGACTAAAGTTTCAGAGTAATCCCTAAAGCAGTAGATGCCAGTTTGTCTTACCCAAATTAGAAAAAAAAAAAAAAAAACGCGGATACTGGATTTAAGTCTCATAACTATTTTCCCTTTCTATGTTCTTTGTTGTCTTCACATCCATGAGTCATGCCTAGGATATAGGGGAAAGAATTGCTGTTTTGCTGATCATAATGTTTACATCTAACACTAATGGTTTATCTTGAATTACTATTATTTTAGCTCCTTACATCAAGTTGCTTCACATCTTGTCTGGAGTGATTTCTATAAAGAACACGGTCTCCCGACTAATATCTTGAATTTTATGGGAAAAATACAAATTAGCCCCAAAAGCTGTGTTTTTCACCCCTTAAACACCCTGGGGTTCAAGCCCCAAAATTTTTCCCAGGGTCCAATATCATATTTCAAGATATATATCTATGTGGACCTGATTTTGGGTAATTTTCAGCAAAATCCAATAGTTGGAAAAGATTCTATGCACCGGAAAGTGCTATTTATGGCCATTTTGACCACTTTTAACTCACTGGGGACGCAACCAGAATTTTCCCAGGGTCAAATATTACGTTTCCAGACGTATCTTGTTTTGGGGTAATTTTAAGCAAAATCTAATGGCCGGAAAAGATTCTATGTCTCGAAAAGTTCCATTTTTGGCCATTTTGACCCCCTTGTGACGCAACCAGAATTTTTTATCAAAAATCTGAGAATGATACATTTCCTCTTTTGGGCAGTTGTAACTGCAAAATTTCAGAAAAATGTAATAAGTAGTAATTGAAAAATTTGGGAATGAACGGACGAGGATGAACGGCGAGGGTGAACTCTAAGGTCCAAAACCGACTAAGTCGGTGGACCAAAAAATTCACCGATTATCTCTAGAAAATATCAATAAATTGATCCTGCATGAGCTCAACAAATGAATATTTATTTTGAAAACCTTAATTATTCCCGAACAACCTAATATATTACTTCAATGGATCTAAATCGGTCTTTTTTAAAAATAGAATTATTTTATAAATATCGCTTTTGCTATTTTGTCCTTTTTGTCCTCATATTTTATATGGGATGTCGCTGATAAAGGGCGGGTTCTCTTGTTGGGTTGGAAATATATATATATATTGTTCGACAATTTCAACGATCAGGTGAAGAAAATTACTAACAAAAAAATAAGTGAATCCTGTATGATCTCAATAAATAAATATTTGCATAAAGAAACATGTACACCTAGAGAACAAAAAGCAGACTTAAGGGTCTTAAAAACTAAACTTGAATTGTTCGCAAGGACCCGTGGTATAGCGGATAGAATACTTAATAAAAATTCAGTTGTAAAGTTACACCCTTCTCGAAGTTAAAGATCCAATCCTTAGTGCGAACGACACTCTAAATAATTTTTTTTAATGGAAATCTTTCTAGACAAGGCATGAAGCTATTAGATGGAACACATTTTAAGAAGTACGCCTTAAAGGTCTTAAACTAGCCAAAGATAAGTATTAAATTGATGGATTCCGAACCAGAAAACAGCAATTTTCCCTCCTTGTTGGAAACTTCATTAATGGAATATAAGGACTAAATAATAAAATAAGGGAAGCGAGGCGAATTGCTTAGGACTTCTGATTGAACGAGGATTTAATGAGGGGTTCTGTTCGAAAATATATAAAGGTTACTATGTTTGCAAGAACGATTCACCAGTTCGGCAAGATAAACCTGGAAAAAGTCAGAGGTTACATCGGTCGAAACCTTGTGAAAATAATAGAACTCAAAATGAGAGCAGTTGTCCAAAGAAGACATATGAATATTTGTTTAGAAATCCGCCATTATATCCCAAACAGCCTAATATATCATTTCAATAGATGTAAATATTTTTTTACAAATAAAATTATATTTTCTTCCGATCTCTAATCACCTGATTGATCACAATATTCACATTTTTATTTGATTTACTTATCGCGCGTTATTATCTTTTTTATGCTTTTGAAATTCGAACGTGTTATTGAATTCCGGAAAGATTTATGCCAAAGGCAATACATCTGCTTTTCTCCTTAAATGTGTCACGTGTATATTTTTAACAAGAAGAAAAAAAAGATGTTTTTATTTTAACATAAGAATTGTGTTTTTTCATTTGCTACAAATTTGTAAGAACAGAAAAATGGGATGAAAACACCGACGATAAGAAATAGAAATTGAATTAATAAGGCTTATCACTCTTTATTTTAATAATTTATTAGATTACTTTGGGCATTTTAATATACATTTACAGACACACACAGACACACAGACACACACACACACACACGCACACACACACACACACACATATATATATATATATATATATATATATATATATATATAAAGTCAGAGATCTAATCCAATACGATAGTTACCTTGTCAAGAAGTAAGGTATATCATAATGCCGTTATATTGGTTACCACTATCAACTACGAGTAGAGCTTAATTCTAGTTGGAAAGAACAATGTGTAACACTAAGTGGCTACGCATGTTAGAAGGAAAATGTGTACTATCATAAATATATATATATAAACAAATATGAGCAAAATGAGTAGAAACTGAATAATAAACATCTTGAAAAGAAATAAACGACTATTCACACAAACTAGTATTATCACTTCTAAAAAGGGAATTAGATTTCAAAACAAAAGAGAAGCACTCACGATATTTCTTTTTAAGAGTTGCTTCCCTTTAGCTATTAATTATATCTAACATAAAATAAAATTCTTTCTAATTTCCTGATAATTATAATTAGCAGACCCCGTGGAAATTCCACAGTAGCTGAATTTTTTTAAACACATTATGAATAAAATGAATAATAATAATAATAAAAAAATTAGTACATTCTTTTTAAACCTTTTAAAACAAACAAACAAAAAAAGTTTAATTTTTAACATTTACATTTTCAATAAAAATTCAACACACCATACATGGCTTTGTTTTTTTTTCTTCTGGATAATTTTAAACATAACTAATGAAGGAACAGATAACAATACACTTGCACATTTTATTTTTCATAAAAAAAAATCCATAATTAAAAAAGAAAACTTAGTCTACTTTCAACAGGACTTTTTTTTTCAAAATTATAAAATAATGATTTTTAACTAATGCAGGGCGACCATAAAGGGAGGAAATTTGTTTCTCATTAATTAATGTTTGCAATGATGATGCTTCTGTAATCTTTTCATTTACAATTATTTCCTATTTTTACTTCCGTATTGTTTTGGATTATTCGGACTACTAAGAATAATATCTTGGATGTTATTATCACGATGTTTCGGTGGATATCACCTCTGATCTTCTTCAGGTACATTTTGTCGTACACAATTCCAAACCGAACACTTCATTTAATCCACATATTAAATTGATCCCATTTTTTATATTCTCAGTATCGCTTTTATTGATGGTTGAAACTTCAACTCTGAGTACCTAAATATTAATTTACTTGTTTAATTTAGTTTCAAAGAATGCTATTCTTATTATTCTTCTCAACAGAAGACATAAAGAAATCAGCAAATTATATTTGTAGCAATGCTAGAATTTGCTAGGAATTAGGTGAAACCGCAATTTAATGTAGTTATAAATTGCCAAATAAAAAAAGAAAAAAATATTGAATATGTAAAAAACTAATACAAAAACAAACCGTGCATAATTTTTCAGCTTGAATGAAACTCCTGATTCAAAATGCAAAATACTTCTTTAGAGAGTATGTATTCAAAAATAAGTCCAGCCTGACGATGCATATAATCCGATGGAAAAGTTTTCAAAAATCCGATTGGAAAGTTTACAAAACTGCTGAAATAATTTTATATATATATATATATATATATATATATATATATATATATATATATATATATATATATATAATATATATATATATATATATATCGGTCGGATTTCCGAGTTCAGACTCAATAGCAATCTGCCTGACCTATCGATACTTAATTCAGACTATCCTAATTTTAAGACTTATTCAGACTCAATAATTGTTACCGCAAGTTAAAGAGATTAATCATGTGTTACAGGGGTAACATTTTTATCTTACCGAATAGAAGCAATAATAATCAGATCGTCACGTCTCTACTTATTTATCTATTCAGCAAATACTTTTTATTTCGCGTTTATTGAAAAGGCACAATTAAGGAAATAATTTCATTTTGATAGCACGAGCCGAGATCGTCTTCGTTTGCACATTTACAAATTGATACTTCCTTGTTTCATTTTCTTCATTCACAAAAAGGTATTTTTTCCTCATTCCTGGTATTACTGCAGATTTACGAGTGGTTTACTTAGTGACGTCATTCAGAATCAAACACTATTTATTTTCTTCTTGCTCATAAATATAAAAAAAATTAAGTCGGCGGGCTTTTAAAGTCAAACCCAAATAGCATTCCGTCTGAAATATCGATAGTTAATTCAGACTAGCCTATATTTTTATTTTTTCATTCACTATGTCATTGGTTAGATAACTTTTTTCATTTATAGTATTTGTTCCGCCGAATACTTATTTCATTAGCAGTTACTGTGACTCACCATTTGTTGAAGTGAAAACAGTTTACTTTATTCATAAAAATCACTGTTTACGTCATTCGTTTGATAAATATTGCTATGTTTGGGAATAATGAAACAAACTAAGAAAAACCATTTTCACTCTACGTGTCGAAGTCTTCTTTGTTCAAGTATTTAAAAATTATCCGTTTGGTAGACAAACCGCCTCGACTTAATTGCACTGTAATTTACTCACTACTAAAAAATTAATACTTTTTTGTTAATATCCGTATTTCCGATTTCCGATTGGTTTCATTGTTATTTACAGACACTTATCATTGCCTGATAATGTTAACACACCGGTTCTAGTTAGATCACCAAAGTTAGGCAACGTTGAGCCTGGTTAGTGCCAGATAGGTGACAATTTGGGAAGACCAGGTGCTATACGCAGGAGGAAGTCGACACCTCCCTGTAAGAGCTGCAAAAACCTCACTGTGATATACAAGCGACTGACAAACGCTTGTGAATTTGATGTACCTATGAAACTTTCTTATACACATGTCTAGAGTAAGTGCCGTTTCGACTGAGTTCGGTTAGAGATACATAAGTTTGTGACTTCTTTTTTAGAATTGATTACATTTCTTTTTACTTGTATTTACGCTATACTAGGCATGTTTGCTACTAGAACGAATGGAACTATTGTAGATTGAGAGCCAGATTTATAGGGATCACGCTAAGTAAGGAGTTTTTTGGCAAGATGTTTGTTCACGTCACATTGAAATGTTTGAATGTTGATACTGTGAGAGATATGTGGAGCAGGAAAGAGAATTCCAAAGAGTAGTTATGCGAGGGAAGAACCTATTAGAATAGAAAGTCATCTGGCATTTGACGACTTTTGTTGTGAATGGATAGGATTTTGTCAGGGATATCGAAAGTGAGTAGTTTGTTCACAGTCTATTTAAATTTCTGCATGTCAGCACACTAATAGAAATAGGGAACAGGAAGGTAATTCCAAAGTGTAGCCGTTTGAGGAGAGCATAAATTCTCCAGCGTTCTTTGAAATCAATCCCTTTAAGGCTGATATAGAAACAAATCTGAACACGAAAGTAAATCGTAACAGGCAGGCAAAATGCCGACAGTTGACAGTCGAAATTAAACAAAAGAAAAAGAAAAAATAGAACAAATGTCGTTGATGGAAATAAATAAAAAGCAAATTTATTCCGACCTGATCTGGGTCACGTTATCAAAAAATAAAAAAAATATATAATACTTAAAAAATAAATAATAAAAAAAATATATAATACTTAAAAAATAAATAATAAAAAAAATATATAATACTTAAAAAATATATAATAAAAAAAATCAGACAAATAACATCCCTCTTTGTGTCCTTATTGAAAAATATAAAATAAAATAAAAAGAATTTAAAACAAAAAAGAATTAAAAATGAAAATATGTGATGAAGAAATAATAGCTTAAGTAGCGAACAGGCGACAAATAACGACATTAAAATTGCCCCAAAAGATTAAGGTCATCCTGGTATCGTTTTAGCTGACATATTTATTTCGAGAAGAGAAAAATGCAATTACTGCTTTTGTTCTTTTTCCAGACAATAATTGTTTGTGTTTTCCATTTTTGACACTTTGTCTTGTTTTCTTTCATAAGAAGCAGAAGATAACAACAGTTTTTTGTTATTTTTTATAATTCTTGTTGATCACATTCAAAAATCAAAAATAAATTTGTTCATAGCCGCATATAGTTGGGCCAGTTATGATTACGATTAAAGTTTAGAGCCAAAAGGATTAGAGTCCAAGAGATTTGACACCCTCTTTCAGTTCGTTCAGATTCTGTCATGCTAATTTGTGACAGTTATATATATATATATATATATATATATATATATATATATATATATATATATATATATATATATATATACGAGGGTCGTTTAAAAAATAAAGCCTCCTATTTATTTACTTAAAACTAAAGTTTGTGTTCCAAAATCTATTTTTTTTTATTACATAGTCCCCATCATTCTTAATGTAATTTTGCAAGGAATTTCATGGCGGATCTCTGCTTCTGGCGCACGTCCATAATGAAGGTTGCTTTCTTTGAGTCTCACACATTTTCAGTATCTGCAAAAGTGAGATGAAACTTTAAGGTCATGTATTAGCTCACCCATCATAACAATGCAATTAGCAATTCACTCTTGTCTATTCGGGTAGAATTAAAAATAGGAATGGTATTCTAATTTATACAAAAATATGAAATATACCTGAAATATATATATATATATATATATATATATATATAATATTTTTATTTATATAGACAAATATTATATGCGATATGTAATACTTGTCTATATAAAAAAAAAATATTATACTTTGCTTTTTTTATTGAGCACTCTTAACAATTCATAGGGTTTATCTCCTGAATACCTTTAACTTATATATATATATATATATATATATATATATATATATATATATATATATATATCAGGCTCCTTCACTCTTTAACAGATTATGGATACCCACGAAGGGACGCCTGCGCGTGAAACTTTTGTGACAGAGGGTGCGCAATCTCCGACCACACATCTCTAGAGTCGACATTGTTAAATACCAGTGGCAAGTGAAGTGTATTTACAAGTCGACTGGAAACAAATGCCGAGATAAGCGTAGAGCACATACAGCGCCTAGAATTCCTGAATAGTCACACATCTTGTACTAACCAGGCTCAAGTTGCTTAACGTATGTGATCTGACGAGAACCGGTATGGCAACGCGATTATGCCGTATATATATATATATATATATATATATATATATATATATATATATATATATGTGTGTGTGTGTGTGTGTGTGTGTGTGTGTGTGTGTGTGACTTTGTGTGTGTGTAAATAAATTGGTCATTTGCCGTCATTCAACGAATTACGTGTAAGACAAATTATACGCGTGTGGTATAAATGCAACTCTGGTTTGATATGTTTACTTCGAACACACACACACGTACATATATAGACAGACAGACAGACAGACAGACAAACAGATAGATAGATAGATAGATGAATTCAAAATGTAAGTTTATTATTTCAATTCAACGCAGATAAACAGACATTTTTGTTTTATTTATTTATGCTTGGCCATTTAAAATCACCTATGGATCTCATTTTTCTTAGTGGCATAATGCTACGAGCGATGAAAAAGAAGAAAAAACTGTTTCTATCTTGAAGAAGATACGACGTCGTCGAAAAGTCTGATTTATAAAACAATAAATGTCTTTTTTTAGAATCAGAGTTGAATAAGCTTACTATACGTTTTGAATTTAAACTTAAACAACGCTTTTAGCACGGGAAAAGCCCTTCATATGACATTTCACACGCAACCTCGCGCATCTTCTGGCTTGAGCATTTAAATCTCACCATTGAAAAAGATCGCTCAGATAATATTTTTTAGTGGTTTCGTTCCATGCGGGAAGAAAAAAGTAGAAAAAAATGTACTATCCTGAAGAATACCCGATGAGGTCGAAACGTTTGATATATAGAAAAATAACTGTTTGTTTATTTTAAAAAATCTACGTTGAATTGGTTTATGAAATGCGCAGTTTGAATTAAATTTTAATAACACTTTATCATGGATAAACCTTCATATATATATATATATATATATATATATATATATATATATATATATATATATATATATATAGAGAGAGAGAGAGAGAGAGAGAGGCAGAATATCTTTTCTTAAGCATATTTCCTTAAATAAAATAACCCCCTTTTGTCTATTACTTCTATTTTTTTATCCTTTCTATCTTCGACGTTGTTTCATTAATTTTTTGTATTTTCACGAGACCACATTTGTATTCCAAAATGCTGGTATAATAGTGAGCTGTATGATCGTGTAATTTGAAATATGTATATTAGACAGTTTACCAAGATACCAGCACCCGGGAGCACAATGAAGAGACAAATATTCATCGGTGAAGAACCACTCAGTATTCGGAAAGGATCCAAAATAAAATGAACAGACAAAAAACGTGTATTTTACTTGGTGTAATATATATATACATATATATATATATATATATATATATATATATATATATATATATATATATATATATATAGGGCTTGAACAAATTGCAAAAAATATATGGGAGAAAATAGCACGTGAAAATACAATAAGCTTAGAGATGGCTGTAAAAAACATTTGAAAAGACTCATTGCAGTCATAAATGCTCACAGATGGACCATTCAACTCCACCGTTACGATTCAAGGCCAGCAAATAACATGGGGACAAAATCACGTTTATGAATAATCACATATTCGTATCCTCTAGTGTTATAACTAATTTTCGCAAATGGAAGTTAACTTTTATTATGTTGTATATACTGACATATTTTTCTTTTTTTTTGCAAAATCTGCTTTTTTGATACGATTTGTACAAGAACTTATACAATAAACAACAACCTCATCATGTGACGCATATTAACCTTGTATACCACCTTAGATAAACTCAACCTGAAATATTTTTCCGACTTCTGTTGAACCTGAATTGAGAGTGTGCATGCAGATTTTTTTCGACAATGACCCCAACAGTGTTAGACTAATCGCTTATATTTTAAACCTATAATACTCTAGTGATTTTAACTATCATAAATTCATTCTGTTTTTAACGTGATTCATCGTCGTAATTTCGGGCTGAAATGCAAAGCATTATGAGGGTCATGCCATATTTCTTGTTATCATACTCTCCCAGATAAATAAAGCCATGCTTTGTGAGATATTAAAAACTAAATCCCTTAAGGAAATCAATTTAAGGCCTGCATTATCTGCAACTCTTGACATTGTAAAAATCCTTTTTTTTATCCACTTTTTGTATTTTTTCTATACAAAACATGAATTGTGGCATCCATATCTCAAATGGATGAAACATTTTAAATTCGAAAACAACAACAAAAACTTATGTATTTATTTATCTTTTGAGCTACAGCCAAGTATTTCCTTTTTTTTTTTTTTTTTTTGTCTTTTCGCTTTTACTCACTTCTAAAAAAACAAGGCATACATATATCCATTAAAGCGCAAGGAGCTACCATGATACGGACCAGAATTATAGGTATAAAATAACATGTGTTCAGAATAAACCAGTTGGATGTTTGTTCACATTACGTTTAAAGCTCTATATTTTAGTACAACCGAGGAAACAATGCGCAGGAATGGAATACCAAAGGCAAGCAACCCGAGAAATGAAACTATCGGAGTAGAAAATATTGTGGCAGTGAAGAGGTGTGATTCTTTTGCTAGTTGAATGTGTTGGAGATGTTTGCATTAAAGGGGTTACAAGTGGAGTAAGTTTAGTGTTTTGATATTTGACACAGGTCCTTAAGCGAGTGTGTTTTTGTACATCAGTTTGCCATGCTTCAACACCTATGTTTGAAGTAACATTTGATAAACGCGCAGGTTGAGTTAATGTCTGAAGTAACATTTGATAACACCTATGTCTGAAGTAACATTTGATAAACGTGCAGGTTGAGTAATGTCTGAAGTAACATTTGATAAACGTGCAGGTTGAGTTAATGCATCGTAAGTTTATTCTAGCAAAACACTGATTGCAATATTGTAGCTACACATGTAAGGTTGTATTGCAAGAATGTCAGTCATCAGCATAAAAGCTTCCTGTCTATGAAACACGTGACTCATCCTTCCCTCCCTTCTCTGTGTGGCACCCACCCTATGATAATCAAGAAAACATTTCTCGAGAATATTAAATTCACAATTACATTTAATAGTCTTTCTATGTGCATATGGCCGTTTTTATATATTCACGACAATAACGAACGGGACACTAACGGACAGTATTTAACAATGAGGAATACCATCCTTGTCTGCTTTTTACATATCGTATTAATTGTCTCCCTTTCCTCTGGCAGCAAGCACCTGAAATGAGAGCATCTTCTTCCGAATAGAACATGCAAAATGCTGACTTAACAGTTTCAGATGTTTATTTCCAAATATTCCAAATCTCGGAGCTTGCAGTTCTTAATTATCTCCCTTACATCTTCCTTAGTTGGCCCATAAATGTTTCCATTGGACCACAGGTACAACCCCTGTCTGCTAACTAACCCATTGACTAGCTAACTCTCAACTCGTCTCTTCGACTTCCCGTTACAGACTAACTCGTAATACTAATTTCTCATTGTTTACGTGTTTCTTAAATCAGCTAGCGTGGACAACCGTCTTTACCACATCGTTGTTTACTAAACCAAATTCCAAACTAGCCTTGTTTATGCTTTTCCTCTATTCATAACATTTTTCCTTGAGTCAAAATTACCAAGTTAAATACTTAACATGGATATTTTTACTAACATTATTCTCTTTAAAAATATTTTTTCTGAATATCTTTTAACTTAAATAATTTAACAATTAATCATAGTAATCGCTCTGACCCTTGGCACTGCCCCCTCAGAAGGTAAGACATCTGCTATGCTGTGATCATAACTAAAGGGTCACAACATTGCAGATAAATATATAAATAGTTCTCATAAGTAATCACATTTTATTTATTTCGTTCATCATTTTTTCCATCTTCTCAAAATACCATTTCCTCATTACACTGACGATGGATCTAGTTTATTATTTCTTATCCTCGAGTGGATTTTGTTCTTAATGAGTGCTAATATATTGTTAAAAAACTATAGTTTTATTAATGTTTTTGCATTAGGCTGTTTATCATTTATTTAGTGTTGCGGGTGCAATGAATTATTAAATAATACTTTCTTTTGTTATTAGTTGTCTCCGCTTGGATCCCTATCTATCTATCTACCCATCTATCTATCTAGCTAGCTATCATTAAATCAAATGGACTTTGTGTGTGTGTTTGTTCCCTATAGGTTTGGCCGATGTTTTCGAAATTTCACACGAAGACACGAAGGTACTTGATGTGTCTGTGCGTGTTCTTACTAAAGGTTTTGTTGTCGGAATGGCTCCGATAAATATCGAAAATCGACAGTCAAAACAATCTGATTAAAAAATAAAAGTCCCATTTCAACCCAAGTTAACACTTATGCAACCTAACATCACAAGCGCATTTGAGAAGTTTTATCACCGCACAAGCTTATAAAATCAACTGTAGATTCTTTTATAAGACATGGGCGCGTTCAAAATAAATGCTTCTTTTTAGAGCACAATTAAACGATGATACTTTACTTTTGAATGTTTAATTTTAATTCAAATTATTATGTAAAAATAATTTCATAAAATTAGTAGTTGATTCTCTAATAAAAGAGGGGTCACGTTCAAAATGTGTGTTTCTGTTTAGAAGACAATTAAATCATGTTACTGGTCCTTTGCATTTTAAACTTTAAATGAAGATATTATTTACAGATAATTTTATAAAATCAACAGTAGATTCTTTACGGTGCAATGTATTGTGGAGTAAGTTACTGCGTGGAAGCATGCGAGGATTCCTTCTTTCGGTAGACTGATGGAGAGTCCCTAACTAGAGCAGGCAATAAGTATGGGAGGATAGAACATTGAATCCCGGAAAATGTCGGGTCTCGTTGCTAGTTCTTGTCTAAATTTGTGGTTACGATCATCAAACACTTTTTAAATCTCTCTCTTTCGATTTTCATATATATCGCATCAAGTATTCAGCAACGGACAAGATCTGAATTACACTACAAACTCGTGTAGTGGGTTCAATCTCGGCTGCGGCCGCTTTAAAAAATATATATATATATTTGAAGTTCGAAGGGGGTTCTGCTTTCCTATCTCTCTCTTAGTGGAAGTATTTAGAGATTTGGCAAGTTGATAGGACATAAAGAGATAAAAGCCCACTTTGTCTTTCTCTGAAAAATTTTTAAAAAACACCTTAAAATTTCATAAAAAATGTTTGAAGTTTCCCCCAAATTTTTTTTTGCTTTCATAGCTTTAGAATTGCACGTAAAGATTCGAGATAACTTCCAATGTTTTTCTCAAACGATTATAATTTTTTATGTAGATTATCTAACCTGTCTTCCTATGGGAAGCACACACATACATTTAATAAAGCTATACAACGATGTACCGCGCCGGGACATAGAAATTTCCAGGTTGGTATCTAGGGATGCGTTTAATCCACTAGGAGGGATCCACACTCAGTTTTCGTTAATACATGCACTTAGGAGAAGGAAAACTCTGATGGAAAACAAGAGGTCTACGCTCTGCACTGTTATGTGGCAGCAGTTGCACCGACTGAGGTTAGCAGTTTTACCAAAAAGTGTGGTTGGTTCTGCATAAAACCTTCACCACTATGAACAAATAACGTGTGGATTTCCGAATAACTTAGTTGTTGTTGCTGGCTTCACACGTCGAAATCGACGGGAGTATCACACATAACGATATCATTTTGTGTTTTATATACTACCAGCCTGAGTGCCCGGCGTTGTCCGGGTGTTTTGAGGTGTGTTGAGCAAAAAAGAATGCTAGTAGGAAGGCAGGCTCGAACCTGTACCGCGAAGGAGAGAAAAAAAACCTGACGGCTTGGTTGCTGTGCCCATCGCCAAACCGGAAGTGACGAATGTTAAAATTAACGCTAATCAATCTAAAAGAGGAGATGACTTTCGAAAATATCGGCGAAAAAAGCGACCCCTCACTGTAGAAAACTGTCCAGTTGAGGGCGAAAATATTCATTAAGGGTTTTAGCCAATTTTTCGATATTTGTCGTCCGAGGGGCCGACCTTTATAATGATATCGATCTCATGAATATTCGTCGTCTCTGTCGAAAGTTTTAGGCAGATATACATAATACATACATACATTAAAACAGACAGGTGAGATTTATACATAGAAGGCGTTATCGTTTATCAAAACCCAAAAGCTACTTGAAGATAAATGTTTATGAGTATATTACGTGAACAGTGAGAAAACACTGTGTGGATTAGTAACAATGATTGGAACTGGGCAGAATTTGATTATTTACGAGAATAGCTCGATAAGAATTTGTTAACCGAGAAACAGACCAGTTATATTGTGTTCCACGGATGAGTTTTTCTTGGAAAGAAACTTAGCTTATGGAAGTTTCGTTTGGGTTAAGGTGCATAGAATAAGAAAATAAAATTATGTACATTGGTTTTAGCAAGACAAGTTATGAGATTGTTGTTATGATAGAATGGGTTATCTAACATTGGCAGGTACTTCCACTAGTTTTTAATACGAAAGGAGAAACAATTTGTTTTCTCGCCAAAAAATTAAAGTAAATAAAACAAAACGTGAAAAAAAAAACTCCAAAGAACTTTGTAACTTATAAAGTGAAAAAAAAAGTAAAGGTGACATCATCAAACTTTTTGTTCTCAACCCTCATGGGCAACTGTGTGTCACAGCAGATGTCCAGTCGACTTATGTCACATTGTAACGGGCTTCCCGGAGCCTATGCAAACTATCAAGGGCCTCCCTTTATCCAACATGGCCTGACCTGGTCTCTCGGTCCAAAAGACTACACATCACATTTATGTTGATGGCTGCGCTTGTCATCAGGGTTTTTTGCATTCTGCTGTATAAAAAGCAATTTTAACACACACACACACACACACACACACACACACACACACACACACACACACACACACACACACACACACAGTATATTATTTTCGTATACTTTCCCCAGAGATGCTAGATATAGCCGTTTCATATCCAAACCTTTCAGGTTGTTTCATTCCGATGTCTTCCCCAAGAGATTGTGAAATTGGTCAGGGAGTGGGGGTGATATTCATGAATTAGTTGACCTCCCATGTATGGTTGACCAACCCTTGAAGGATACAAAAATAAAATAAACAGAAAACAACAACAAAAAAAGAATGTATTTCTCCAGAGATATCCTTACTTTCTTCTTGTATTGTCCATCACTGGGAATTACGCAGAACTGACCACACCAAATAAACAGATACAATAAGAAAATAAAAAAATATGTTCATATACACACAATATGCAATGATATTCATATATATATATATATATATATATATATATATATATATATATATAAGAAAATATATATCCTTAAATGCGAGGGTCGTTCTAAAATAAAACATCCTATTTTTTATAATTCCAAATGTTGAAGAGATAAGAAGACAGTAGTGGTACCATTAAAACGAACGACCTTTTGTGCTCCAGAAGATAAGGCTCCACATATTCGCTAGCAATAAACGATGGCTGGCATGGGACTCCAGAGTACATTTTGTCATACGAGGGTCATTCAAAATGTAAAGCCTACCAATTTTAACTTAAAATGCTGAAGAGTCAAGAAGGCTAGTGTTGTACCACTTAAACGAGCGACCTTTTGTGGTCCAGAATTAATTTTTTCACATAGTTACCATCATTCTTAATGCATTTTTTTCAATGACGCATCTCTGTTATTCATGACCGAAATCCATTTCAGTGGAATAAAAAAAAATAGACGGCATTACTTTTAGAACACCTTTGTACATGCACTTAATAGTAAATAATCCAATAAAATACATGTCGGGATTAGATATTTGACTCTGACTAACAATTTCTTCTTTTTTTAACCTTACAGCATGTTCTTTAAATTATAAAGTGTAATTTTATAGGGTTTTGTTTCCCAAAACATCTTCGACGTTACTGTCAAAATCTTTCGTTTGATTAAACCTTTGGCCTTCTTCAGCTGTTTCTTGTCAAACTCGGAAATCTTAATATCGAATTCTGTAATTTGTGACACAAATAATGGGATAGCAACTTTAAGTAATTTGTATTAGCATCGCCCATATTGAGGATTGGACCTTCAACATGGGGAAACTCTCACTTAGAACTGATTATTATTTAAGACGTTTTCTCTGACCCAGGTATCCTTGCGGACAATAGGATTTTCATTTAATCACATAAATTAATATACGGAAGTATGAATTTATGCGTAAACTTTAAGTATTTTCTTCAACAGTGCTCAATACGTAAGTAGAGCTACGTAGTAAGTTATAAAACGTATATAGCGATAAAGCTACCAAGAATATTCCGCGTTTCATCTACCCTAGGATTCATCAGGCTTATGCATAAGCCTGATGAACCCTAGCGTGGATGAAACGCGGAATATTCTGTGGAGCTTAATAGCCACATATATTTTATAACTTAATATATATATATATATATATATATATATATATATATATATATATATATAATCAAAATTTAAAATTGAAATAAAATATTATTACTAATCATATATTATATTGTACCCAGTATATAGTAGTAATTTCAAAAAAAAATATATATATAGCTTGGGTACCATCAGTTAAATTCGAGCCCAAAGCAAATCGTGATCCAGCTTTAGTCATTACCATTTTAGCTGTTGTCAGAGTGATAAGAAATAGTTAAAAATGAACCGACTATAACGTATAAAGGTATATTTGTGCATGCATACAAGAGCCTTTTAGTCGACTTATGCCAGCTAAGTTTCATATCTATTTTTCAATTTTGACCCCTTAGCAGCTATTTTTACCATAAAACCCATAAAAGTATGATCTACAAGAAATACAATAATTTGATCCCCCCTCTCACCACTCTGTGTTCTTGTGTCTCAGAGGAGATGCACTTTGAAAAAATGGAGATATACAGACACACACACAGACATAGTAAGTTATATAAATTAGATTAAAGGTACCCATACCGAATTAAATGCTATACAAGTAATGTTTACGATTTCTATGTCATCTAACATACGTGCTGCTTATTGGAATCGTCTTACTTCCCACTGTTCTTACATTGTCTATTTAATATTAACGGCGGGGTTGCAGTCGTAAAACACGCTTAAACATGTTATCTTAATTTGGCCAGATTTATAGACTTGGGATTTCAAAAGTAAAAAGCAAGTATTTGACTGCCATCAGTTAGAATCGAAACCGAAAGCAAAACTGTTGTATTCAAAGCTGTTGATGTTACCTAAGCTGTTGATGACACACACGCGAAATGATTATAAATTAAAAATGAAAAATAAACTAAGATGAATGTAAAAAATGACAATTAAAAAAAAAAAATTGACCCATTTTTAACTTCTTAAACATATTTTAATCGGCTAAAGACCCATAAAAACGGTCTATAAACAATCCACTCATTTGAAGCTCTTAGTCTTTTATATATTAGATGTATTATGTTCTATGTGGATCGTTTCTTCCCCTTTATAAGCCGTCAGACATACTCGAATTTTCGATATACGAGTATCAATTTATTACAGCTTTCCTGTGTTCATACTGCCTTATATTTAATAAATGGTATGTCGAACATTAATATATATTTCTATACTTATTTAAAAGTGTATAAAAATGCACGAACACCGTTCTTGGTCACAACTTTTTTTCTGTATTACTTAAGACTTCTACTCGATCATGGCTAGTGGGATGAGACATAGCTACTGTTATGAATAGGGCCATGACAACAGCATATTCTTTTCCTTGTTTTGATTCTCAGGTATATATCCATTGATGTCTTAGATGTTTTTATGTAGAGTGATATGATCCTCGGTTGATTAATTGTGTTTAACTGTATCGGATATATACTGGAGAGTCAAAACAATGAAAAGAATTGCTCTACTTATAAATTAAATAAAAGGTTTCATTCAAAATTCTGTGCAGATTCGGAAGTTCGGCATAAAAGTTCTCGAAGTTGAGGAAATGCATTTGAATAACGTTAACCGTTGCATTCATAGAAACAGTGTGACAATAACACGTAAGAAGACGACGTTCATCCGAATCAGCGAAATTCTACACATAAAATCATAAGACCACTTAAGAAAGTAAGCGTTTACGCATATTATCGAATTTTTAATCAATCAAATTGTTGAAACAATTGCCAAAAAGGAAAATATGATGGTAAATAATAAATAATAAAACCGGCTAGTTTTGAAAAAAAATGAATACGAAAAGCCTACTGTGTTACTAAAAGCAACTTGTTAGGGGATAAAAAACATCTTACTAAATTATAAATGGCAAAAGGGAAACCATTATCAGATTTGAGAGAGGAAGGAGGTTTGAGCTTAATAGGGTTGGACTCTCCCATAGATCCATTGCAAACGAAGTGAATCGTAGCAAAATAGTCATCACAAATCTTTTAAGAAATCCAGATCAATATGGGCACAAAAAGAGTCCAGGTCGACCAAAAAAAAAATAACCTCATCACTGGATCACCGTATCAGAAAAAGTTAAAAAAAAAACTCCAGTATGAGCTCAAGTCGATTGAAAAGCAAAGCAGCAGCAGAATGTAGTCCTAAATCCATCAGAAGGCATCTGAAAATGAAGGGTTTCAATCATTTAAAACGATTGCAGAAACCACGTCTTCTTGAACAGCACAAAACTAACCGACTTAAATATGCCGCCAAATACCAGACTTGGGATGAAGAGAAGTGGGAAAAATGTAATTTTCTCCGATGAGAAAAAGTTTAATCTAGAAGGTCCAGATGGATTTCAAAAGTCTCTTTGGCAAAATTTTTATCATGCCAATGGTATGATAAAAATTTGCCCAAAGAGACTTTTTCAACTCGGCATAGTGGAGGAGGGTCGTTAATGATCTGGGTGCTTTCTCGTCAGCTGGGGCCCTAAAGTTGCAAGTAGTGAAAGGCCGGAAAACATCATTGAAGTACATTTCAATGCTTGAAAATGCTTCTACCAGGACTGAAGGTCCACGTCTGTGTGGAAGAAATTGGATTTTCCAGCAAGACAACGCTGCGATACACACTTCTCGACAAGCACGAGAATACTTTTCTTTAAATAATATAGAATTGTTAGATCATCCAGCATGTTCTCCGGACCTCAATCCCATTGAAAATCTTTGGGGATGGGTGTACAAAAGAAGTGTTCAAGGATGGAACCCAGTATGAACCCAGTATGATTCGATAAAGGAACTTTCTGATTCAGTTTTCATTACATGGGATAAAATTCATTCGCAACTGATAAAAAACTTAGTCGCAAGCATGCCGCAGAGAATTTTTGGAGTAATCTCTTCTCTTCTCTTCTATATCTATCTATCTTCTTCTATCTATCTTCTATTCTGTATAAATAAAATGAACTTATTTTTTCCCGTCGGATTTTGACCTTAATAGGATTAAAAATCAAGATATTTCATGAAAATATAATATGCACAAACGGCAGAACAATATCTGAGGTGTGTTATAGGCTTATTATTTCTCAAATTCCTCGATAATCTTAGATTTCTATACTTTTTCTGCTGAGAAGTCACAGCCAAAATCGGTTAAGATCAATGGAAGTGGTAAAATATTTTCTCTCTAGTAAATTCCTCCTCCCCCTGCCACCACTTAACACCGTTTGGGGATCGTTCACAAGGAACAGTTGAGAAGAGAACACCGGTTTGGCTTCGTAGTTCTTTCATGTGAAGTTATTTAAAATCACTAAACTAAGCTGCAGTGCTCTGTGGCGTAGTGGTTAGCGTGCTGGACAATTCACATTATATTTTCACGTTCGCGCCGACCTACCGTAGTCGTTTTTTTTGTTTTTTTTTCCTAAACAACTGGAATGGACTTTTCTTGGTGGCCGAACTGTTAACGTTGCAGATGTTTTTTTTTTTTTTTCACACTTTATTTTCCTACTTTTACTCATGACTCCGGGTTTGATCCTTCCTACTTACCTACCATAACATTTTTTAAAACTCCACCCCCTCCCGTCCCGGAAACAAACACTCGGGCAACGCCGGGTACCCCCGCTAGTTCGTAATAATGGAGGCTATACTACATACTGAGACCCTTTTTAGTAATTTATAATTGCCTTTTGTTAGATGAATTATCAGTGGTCTTATCATTTTGACCAGGTGAAAATATTTGTTTTTTAAAAAATAATTATTATATCAGGGTTAAGGTTTCGAATGAAGCAGATTTCATTTTTTTTTCCATCATATTTTCTCTTTTGGTAATGGTTTCAACCATTTGTTTGATTAAACATTCGATAATATGCGTAAACACTTACTTTCTTAAGTGGTTTTAATTTTGACCAGGACTGTATATATATATATATATATATATATATATATATATATATACATATATATATATATATATATATATACAGTATATATATATAAAGTTAGGTATGTTTATGCGTTTTTATATTTGTATGTGAAGGATTCATTCCTAAACTATGTAACTGAGGTCTATGCACTTGGGAACACAGAACTTAGGCTTAAAGGGGCAAATGTGGATTATATTTAATTTTATTTTATAAAAGGTGGTAAAGAAAGGATAAAAGACCTTCGTAAAGTTCAGATATCTCCGATTTTGTGAAATTTTAACAATGATTATTATACATCAATTATTACATAGTACGTATTTTTCACCCTCTTTGGAGGCTTTTAGTCGAAGGGTATAATATTGGTACAACCTCCCATTTGTAAATCAAAATATTCCAGATTTGCATTAAATTTGATTCATCATCATGAGACAGGAATTAAGCAAGATATATTGGATTTTAATTGTTTTTTTAAGATTCTTTAAGCTCAAGCCTTATATTTAAGATGGTTTTCTAACAAAAATTATGTAATGGATTTTAAGCAAAACTGGAGTAAGTATTCTAGGAATACGGTTAGGAAGCATTATATCTTAATTTTAATCTTCCTAAGGGAATATATAATTTGAGGAAAAAATCTGTTTGACGAATTAATTTTACTCGTCCTGGGACAGGTATTCTTTTAGTATAATTTTATATGTGAGGATAAATAAATATGAACAAAATCGAGTTCTATTTCTGACCATATCAGTTGTTCAGAGCCTACTTATATTTACTTATGCTCATTTACCTAATAAGGTAATACCGGGACATTTGCATGCGTCGAGTTACGCAGATACAAATACGCAATTGTGGAAGTTGACATACACATTTGCATATAAAGTATTTGCTGCATAAATAAGAAACTTTTGCATTGTATGGAGTTCTTTGGTGCCGGGGATGCGTGACGGATGCGGAGGAGAGAAGTTGGAAGGAAGCTCGGTGGGTGAGTTGAAATCAACAAGGACTTCATACTATCATCATCACTATTAACAACAGCCGTGCCGACAAACTTGGATGTGGTTGCACATCTAACGCCTCTCCACCCTCATGTCTACTTGCCCCACACTCAAAACAAGATTACCTTATGTTTCATCATATTACATTTAATGAAAGAATAATGGTCGGTTCTCCCACCCAACCCTTAAAAACCTGGCAAGTGATTTAATCATTATGAAAGAAGGATAACTTCACCCCACCATTTTCAACTCGTTTGACTCGACCCAACCGCTTCGCTCCTTTCCGTTTTAGCTCTTTCCGTGTGAATAAATAAAGGTTTCAAAGAAATAATAAGCTAACTCCCTGTATTAGGCCGGGTTCATCTTTCATTTTGTTGGGTTATTTTCTGTTATCTTTCTCAGAAAGTACGAAACACCTTTACAAGTATACACGGTTCAGTGCTAAGGACTTCGGCTCTTCTTTCTTACTGTACGATATTTCAGGTAAGACAACACCTTTTGTTATAGAAACGATGTATTACTTTATTT
>NC_136497.1:79328115-79393115 GCF_053919585.1 Euprymna scolopes | reverse complement strand
GCATTCATCATTTTTGTGGATTGTTATCCCCATATTCATAGGTGTTATATCACTACGTTTCGTTTTACTCAGCCTCTGGCCTTCTTTAGCTGATTAACCGCGACGGGATAGAAATGTTGAGTCCTGAAAGTCGGGGCCCGTGGCACAGTAGATTGAGATGTCGAGTCTCTACAGTTCGAGGCGAGCATTGTCTGAAGATAGCGGTTTTAATCCTACCCAAGCACGTCAGAGGATTAGTTGGCCAAAACGTGGCGAGACCCCAACAACTATGGAAGGTAGTAATTACTGGGGATACTGTTACAAGACTCAGCATCTGTTAATCGCGGTTTATTTTCGCGGTTAATCACCTGCAGGAAGCCAGAGAATGAATTGGCCGAAACGTTGTGAAACAACTACAAATATGAAGATGAAGATAACAGTCTGCAAAAAAAAAAGAAATGAATGAACAAATCATTAAACCTCATCTCCAATGATTCCAAAAATAAAAATAAATAAATAAATCAATTTCAATCTTTTTATGCATGAAGATTTAGTAAGAAAATTAGTTTTACTTATTAGAGGTCATCGTACGTTATTATAATTCTTACGTGCGTTACTAATCAGGTAATTTATAGCACTTCCTTCTAATAGTAGACATCTAATTCTACGGGATAGAAACATACGATTTACAATCCACCTGAGACCGTAGTATTATTTTTAATGTCTAATAATATTGTAAATTTTGTCCAATCATCATCTTCGGTTAAACATCCGTTTTACATGTGCAGTTTAGCATTCGTTTTACCTGCGCGGTTTAAAGTCCGTTTTACATGCATTGGATGGTTTTAGGAAATTAACTGTTAAACTATTTTCTGTTTAGAAGGTTTTATCCCTCCTTCCCACAAATCAATCTTTATCTATTCCTACCATGCTTTCCTTGCGAATTAACTCTAATGCTTCAATTGTTCTACATATACTAACCGAAGAACTCATCGATTTTTCAAAGTTGCTATAGCATTTAAGTTTCATTTTCTGGATATATCTTGTACTGTCCAAATTTTCTGAGATTTTCGGATCCAAGCCTTTCTTTGAGGTTCATCTCATATCATTTCTCTCCATACATCATTACACTGCATGTATATATATATACATATATATATATATATATATATATATATATTTCGGTACCACGATTATATTTTGCGTCGAACCCACCGGTTGTTTTTTCATCTAAACCTATGTTGTTTTCTATTCGCAAAGATTCTGTTATTTATTTATTTATTTATTTATTTAAATGTTGTTGCAGTGCCAACTACGTTGGGCGAACATCTCAAAGATTGGATTTTAATTTCAAAAAACACGTACCATCGAAGATTCGTTATGCAAAATTTTCACCTTCTGACATTCTAAATAATACATATGGGGATGCGATCTTCGAACACCTTATAAATAGCCGTGATCGCGCCACAAACTTTAGTGTGTTGCAAACGCCTTTCCATTTAAAAATCTTGGAAAATATTTTAACTAAGTCCTTGAGACCTTCTCTGTGACAACAAAAAATAAATATTTTAAGACTTAATTCGATTTCCATTTGATTCTTTCCCGTTTATATATATATATATATATATATATATATATATATATATATATATATATATATATATATATTGATTATATTTTTCTGCCCTGCCATAATTATGATAATTTTTTCTAATCGCAATTTTTTCTCGATTATGCTCTGTTGAGTGGGGAACAAAACCCAATAAGTTGTCCCTTTTTCATTTTTATTTTTGTAAAATCCATCATGTTAATTGGTCTTTTTCAGCCAATATATATATATATATATATATATATATATATATATATATATATATATATATATATATATATATATATATATATATATATGCGTACTATATTATAGAATCTTCCTTTTTTCAGATAGGGGTAATGCTCTGTTGGTTAGTAATGGCAGAAGTTCCTGATGTCTCAAACATCAAATGCTGTTATAAACCCTTAGTCATGTAAACATAGCTTTTAAGCTAACTCTAAATATCTGCAAATGTGTTTTTATTGTATTTTACGGTGAAAGACTTTGTAAAACTTCTTTACTTTTAAGATTACATGTGTTTGTTTTCTAAGACTACAACTGTTTATATATTATTTAAGAACAAAACGGCATGATGAAAATCGTATCTCTAAAAGGCTGGACTGCATTACTTTTTGTTGTAGGAAGTTTCTCTCCACAAAATTGAAATATCTTTGTCTATCTTATATATTATTCAGGCAGTAAGATATATTTGAAAAAAAAAATCCTCCTTAATGTTTTATTCCGGAAATTTTACATTAAGAAAAGAATTTTTAAAAATCAAATGCAAAGAGTCATTCCTGCACATAAGAATAATTCTATAATAGAAATCCCATCTGTCTGTTTAAATGTATGTATGTATGTATGTATGTATGTATGTATGCATGCAAGCATGCATGTATGTATGTATGTATCTGCCTAAATCTTTCGACAGTACTCCTTCCTCCTGTGCAAAGAATTGGCTAAGTAGCCTAGCTAGGGTTAAAGAAGACTTATAATTATGTTCATTAATGCATAATGTATAATATGGTAAAATAAATACTTAAGTTCTTTTTTCTACAAACCGGTTTTGCGTGTCATTTGTCTACAAGTAGACATCACACCCAGAAACCAAAACCAAGTCAACATTACAGCCAAATCAACCCAAGAAACCGTAGGCTGAACTGGACACCAACAAACAGAAGAAATCCACACCACTAAGGTATGTCTTATTGTTTTTGGAATACCGTTTGCTAACACCGTCGGGGTCTGAGGTCGTTCGCATGAAAAAGCAAGTAACACTTCTCGGTAAACGATCGTTTGTTAACACCGGTGGAGCCGAAAAGTCCCGATGGCGGTCAGGTAACAACCTGCCGGCAATCGGATAGGTTATAATTTGGTGCCTATCGTTTGATCCTGTCTAACATCCGAGGAACTTATTTTCTCAAACAAGTAACACTCCCAGCAAACGAACATTGTCGTATAAGTTGCTATTCCTAGGGTGTTTCTCAACGCAGTAATACTCCCCAGGTTCGCTTATATTGTCGTATTGATACCGTAAAACTAGGCTATACCCTGAATTATCTCAAAACTCTAACAACTAAACAATTACCAACACTGTCACAACCAGCTTTCTGTACGTTTATGCTGTGTTGCAAAACTACTTTACTTTTGTCAATATGTAAATAAAAGTATATTGTATTTTCTCGTATTTTTCTCTTATTCTGTGTGCCCTACACCATTGAGTTATTTTTTTTCTTCTTATTATTCTTATTTTCCTCTTCTACCCTCTCTGCTCCTCTCCTCCTCCTGACACAGCAAACACTATGGGCAGGTTCACTAAGCTTCTCAAAAAGGGGAAGTTACTAGGGAATATCAAATTCACAAGTGGTCTTCAGTTGCATGTTTATCCTGCTCAAATGTGATCATTTCAATGTTGCTAGTTTTTGAAGTTTTTTGCATAGAAATTCCGCCGTCTTCCCTCAGACGGGTGTTTTAAAATGGTCACCTTTCTGGTACTGACCAGACTTAACGTTGCTTAATGTTGACGGTCAATGGGAATCGGTGTATCAATCTGATGATACCGTATACAGTTACTAGTCTATAGTTTATAGTTTCATTTATCTTGACTGGCCTTCAATACTTTGTAACATTTTCAAGAAGTTCGTTATACGCATATAGGGAGGTATGCGTACGTATTTAATTCTCTTTCTCAATCGCTAATCTCTTTTTATGCAGGAAAAGGACACAAAGAAACATTCGTTGAGTGTCCAAAAATGGTTTTATTATAGAGAATTGACCCAAGATAGAGAAAGAGAAAGAAAGAGAGAGAGAGAGAGAGTGAGGCTTATTGATGTGACCTTAGCTAATGTTTTACTTCCTAACATTACTTTTAAACTTATGGATATGAGTGACGCAGATGGACAGAGACTTGAGGTAACATTTCGCTTAGATTATTCCTCATTATTTGTGATGTGTGTATATTTCTTCCAGAGAGAGAGAGAGAGAGAGAGAGAGAGAGAGAGAGAGAGAGAGAGAGAGAGAGAGAGAGAGAGACTGATTTTAATATCTTAGCTTTCTCCCAGCTCAAAAAACGTGGCATTATGCGGCATTCGTCGTAGTTTAACTTTTATTTTGTCTATGGCGTTTAATCTGTTGCTTTCTGTTTACATCATTACGTTACACATCTTTTATTCAATCCCGAAAAACGATTCTGTTTTACAGCTGGGTTATCATGCACTTAGTGCAACTCTTGTCACAAGTCACATTAACTGACTTAAGTCGCCAGTAACGTTGGTTCCTTTATGTAACGTGACATTCTTTTTCCCAGAGTTTGCCTGTAACATATAAAGAGCTATTGCCATTTTATGCCTTGGTCGGTCTCAGATGATAACATCTGTTTGAAATGGAAACTTGTGATAACAGCGTGATACTCAAATTTTCCGATTTTTATAAAATCACTAAGCGAATAAGCTTTAAAACTTGCAATATGATTGATAAACTTAAAAAAAAAAAACTTTTAAAATCTGCAATATAGCTGATAATAATTTCTATTTGGACGTTAATAATTGTAGATTACAATTTTCGATATATTAAGGACGAAAAATTTACTTTCGATATCCTTGTAACACTTGCTTCCCTTTATTTTGCTTATAAGTTGTCATAATCTGAATGATTTTGCTGACAAAAGGAGAAACATGTTTTCCTGCTTCAGTCATTTTTAGTGGGTAGGATGTAGACATATTTAGTCCTTTTTGAAATTGAAAACGATTAATAGCGTACTGTTGATGAATATGAAAACGTAATGTTGCTAATCTCATGTTTTTTACAAATGCTATTATATTATTATGGCGGGTGCTCTTCAGAATTGTCGGTTCCGTTCCCTGCTTCATTTGTTCAAGATTTTTTGACTCGTTAGTCGGATTTGGACCTTAGAATTCACTTTCCTCCGTACGTCCGTTCGTGCCCCAAATTCCCAAAAACTACTCATTACATTTTTCTGATATTTTGTATAAATTTAGAACTACCCAAAAGAGGAAAAATTCTGGTTGTGTCACAACGGGGTCAAAAGGGGTCAAAATGGCCCAAAATAGCACGTTTCGGGACATAGAATCTTTTCCAACTATTAGATTTTACTGAAAATTACCCCAAAACAAGATCACATGGATATACATCATAATATTTGACCCTGTTAAAATTCTGGGGTTTGAGCCCCAGGGGTTTTAGGGGTGAAAAATACACGTTTTGGGGCTATTTTTTATTTTCCCCGAAAATTCAAGGCATCATTCGAGGGACCATTTAAAGTTTTTATCTTGTTGCTCTACTGGTCTCCAACAAATTGCTCCTTTGATTCCTCATTTTAATGCAGCTTTCCATTTCAGTAGCCTCTCTTTAAAAATCGCAGACTTGTGGAACTCACTTCCTGATGACTGTTTTCCTCCTAGCTTGATCCTTTCAATAATCAATAAGTACTTTTTTATCTTTGCGATAATCATCTTTCGTTCTTGTTAGCTCCTTACATCAAGTGGGTCCATGCCTTGTCTAGAGCAGCTGCCATGAAAATAACGATAGAATAGAGAGAAACTAGCAACGTCTCTTGTGCGAGAGAGAGGTAGTGAGGTGGGGTGGGGGCGGCCACTAGATATTGAAATAAGTTTTGTACTTTGTCAATGTAGGAAAATGGTGATCTGAGCAGCACCAGATACATCCTTAGATAAAGTTCTGTTACACATCTAAGGATGTATCTGACACTTTTACAGATTAAGGGTGCCTCAGGAGTGATGTACTTTGTGGAGAGGTAAAATGAACATTTTATATTAAATATACAGGTAGTTGGAGAATTTATCGAATAGGCAGTATTTAATCTCATCCACCCAAACAAACAAAATCTAAAGGCCATTCAATGTTTATAATTTCTTTTATTTATAACTGAAAAATTGATACTTAAAGAAATCTAGACTGTTTGCCAGTTAAAAAGCAACAAATTTTAATGAAATTTCCATTTTTTTCTTATACATTTTCATTTTTTATATTTTTATTATGTTCTAACCTGTCACTGTTTAACAAGGCCCATAAGCCATTCAAGGAAAAGGGTTGAGCTTTTAAGGATAGCAGTGAAACAACAATGTGAGGATTGGTAAAAATGGTTGATCCTGGATTCCAAAAATCAGGGAAATGGATCAGCGCACGCTAGGGGCTTATTTGTAACATTCCAAAAATCACGTAAATAATTCAAGTAAAAGTTATATCGTGTTGACTAATCCCTATAAATTCCTAACTGCCCATCAAATAGGCACCCTAATAGTTAGTCCGCTGCGCCTTATCATTGAAAAGGGTCGTTCAAAATTTCAGCCAGATCGGCCAAATAATTTCCGAGAAAACTTCTAGAGTTATTGTAGTAAATTATCTCTATTAATCACTAGTTATCATTAAGAATGCGTCGAATGGTTTCCATATAACAATTTGTTTCACCTTATCAGACCAAAAATTCAAAAATAATTTAAAATAGATCGCACAGTAGTTTCCGAGAAAGCTTTTACAGTAAGTGTGGCATTGTGATTACTGATTTCTATTAATCCACTACTGTGCATCGAGTGAATACCACAACACTTTATTCCCTGCATGTTATTATAGCTATGGTCCATACAAAATTTCAGCCAGATCAGTTCAGTAGTTTCTGAAAAAATGTGGAATAGACTGACAAACTAAGAGAAATCTATATATATAAAAGCGAAAATGTGTGTATGTATGTATGTATGTATGTATGTATGTGTGTTCGCTTTTTGTGTATATCTGTAAAAGGCTTTTTTCACTGGACCTTTCGGTCGGCTCATTCCTTCTTAAAACGTTTCATATAACGTCTAAATGATAATATATATATGAGTTACGAACGGGGGTCGCCTGTCTATTTAATTTGCCCGACTTTCACGTGTTATTTTTTCCAGATTTTTAGAGCGTCCCGTGTATCTTTAGTTTTTCAGTATAAAACAAGCGAAAACTGGCTTGCAGCCGCGTCATGTTTGCAGAACAAACATCACACGACTTAAGGTTCTCGCACCTGTCAATTTCATTTTATAAACGTTAAATTAAGAGGTTTTCATCCCCTTTCTCTCGTGCCGAGGTGGCTACGTCCTAGGGTTTTTTTTCCATTACGTTTCCATCCCCGCGTCAAAGGTTCAGGGTTCAAGCCTACTTTCATACTAAAACTATTTTTTCCTTTTACACCTCCAAACACTTGGCCAACTTTTTTTTTTAAACAGGGGTGTTTTGATCACCCCCAACACACACACCTATAAACACCCGGGCCACGCCGGGTACCCTCCGCTAGTATAATATAAATCAAACATAGAGAATAAAAATAGTAATATGGTGATTAAGGTTTTGAGCAGGAGTTACTAGGGTTTCTCCATTTTTTGGGGCAAAGCCAGAACACATGTCTCATTAATATCAAAATATTCGTTACTTGTACACTTTACAGACCCTGCTAAAATAGTATTTAGAAACGCATTCTTAACATGAAGAGGGGGAGGCTTGTTTACTAATCTCTACTCTCACCTAAAAATTTAATAAGCAAAATATAGCACAGAATTAATGCGTTTGGTCAGTTAATGCATTCATTCTGATATTGGCTCGTTCTTTGATGTCTCATGTTTCCATAAAATTAAACATTCCTTTCCGGGGAGTCAAGTGGCCCACTTTTGAGAATCTCTGTTCTCACTTGGGTTTATCCGATTATTCCGGATGAACAAATCCGATAGAATCATAAGATATTAAATAATCAATCCCCATCGTAATGATGAGGTTAACAATCCGATCTGCCAATTTGTGTATCACCAATCAAAAGAGATCATAGAAATTTACAATGGTGGGAACGAAAGGAGCGGTAAATCATAATGTGCTTAGCCTAAATTCTCTCTCTCTCTCTCTCTCTCTCTCTCTCTCTCTCTCTATCTATCTATCTATCTATCTATCTATCTCTCTCTCTGGATTCAAGTCATACTTACAGGACATCTTTCAAAAGATGGATAACCCAATTCTTGTGAAATAAAACACTAAGTATCATGATTATCCACTATTGAGGTCAAAGAGAGACATTTGCGAAATAAATAGATTCCATCAATGTCTACAGAAATGATTAAAGATGTTTTATAAGCTAAGATTATTTTCAATAGTTGAAATATGCTGGCCTGTCAAAGAAACACGTTTAGCACTAGATTGTATATGACGTCACAACCCGCATTAAGTATAAATCTCATATCAAATACAATACCTCGTTTATTTTTTTCGGAACAAAGTGAAGATTTAGCACCAACATCCTGATGGTATCTGAAAAGAACACATTTAACATCATTACAAATTAATGTTAGAAAGTCATCTTAAAGATAAAATGTTATGAAATAGAGAAGATGTTATTAAGTTTGTCGCAAAAGACGTAGGTTCTCTCTAACAGGTTAGAAAACCTCTTCCCATCTACTCGTATTATATATATCTCTGAAAAGCCACATTTCTGGCGTGCATGGCGTATTGTTGCGACATCTAGGCTGGTGTACCAACTACTAGCATTTTCTTCTTAGGATGCAAAAATAGATTTCTTTTCGTCTCTAATTCCTCATCTCAAGGACTTGTATAGAATAGCTTCCCACTGGAAAATCTTCTGAAATTTAACATGACTCCAATGTCAAGTGGTTATGGCCCCAGTATTCCACAGATCAGAATCAAAATTCGAATTGTGGCAAGTAAAACTTTTAGGATCCACAAGTTACGCAAGGTAATTCAGGCACAACCTGAAAACAGAAGCGACTCTAAGTTTATTTAAAAGAATGCAACTGTTTTTGCGGAAGGAATTAATACAGTGCTTAGATAGGTATATAAGAATCGGCCATTAAAAATGTCGTATACGAACTTTAATAAATCAACTTACTATATTTCGAAGCTTATAACTACTTAAAAATGTCATTCAAACCCTATTTTTTTTCAATTAAAGGAGCAAAGCCAAATTAAAAAAAAAACAAGTTTAATAGCAAATTATTCAACATTTGTTATTTTTTAAATCGGTTTTCTTTAAAAAAGATTTAAAGAAAATCAACGAAATTTTACTTAGTTCAATTATAAAAAATATATATAAATTCCAAAAAATCACTTACCTATAAAAATGCTATTTAATGTGTACTCCCATTGTTCGTTGTTAAGAATTTATCCATATTTATACTTATATTCCATGTACTTTTTAAATAAAATACTTTTTAAACAAAGATTCCAAAAGAACGTGAACTCAGATTTATTGACTGCTCAAATAAAGGGAGAGAAATCTCTGATTTTTTTCGCGGTTATCTTACGGTGACTTATAAACGCCAGAAATGATATGTCTTTTTATTCCGTGCTGTTAACCGAAATTAGTAATTTTGGGCATCCGTATATGTAAAAAAAAAAAGCACACATTCACTTATAAGTTTTTTTCCGTTCAATAAAAAATCCAGTGGACCGATTTTTAAAAAAATTCTCTTAATGAAATACACGAGTTTTTTTTATTATTATATCTTATTTCTACTTTATCGAGTGAATTATTTTTTTAATATCTAAAAAAAGAAAACGTTGAATTAAATAGAAAAAAATGCCATCAACGTCCGGTATTTACTTGACGATATAAGCATAACATGAGCTTTCACTTAAAAAAAATCAACGTGGTTTAAACAAAAAAAGGATTTACACTTGGGACTTTACAGGTAAACTTCCAAAAAAAACTTTTTTATTTTAAATTAGAATATTTTATTTATTGATCTTTTATCTTCAATTTGTTATATATAAAACTTTAGTACGTAAATTAATTATTTAAATTTTAATAGACATTTCAAAATGGGGGTGGCAGAGTTAAAAAAAACGTGCGTCTAAAATATTATATTCAGTTTATTGGAAAGAGCATAAAATTTCACATTGACCCTGAAAATATCGTAAAATTTCAACCAATAGAATTTTTTTTATATATTTGAAAATTGAAAAATATTTCACTCGTAAAATTCAATTGATTTCATACGTAAAAAATGGCTGGTTGAACGCGCACCGGCACTTTGAAAACACTGTTTTTTTTTTAATAAAAAAAATAATATTTCTATTATTTTTTAAACAACTTTAATAGTTTATTTTGGGATTATATTCCATACAGAAAATAAACAACCCGTCTTAGAAAGAGACATTACTAGTTTTTTTTTTTAATATTTTATTCGCAGTTTTCTGTTAGGGGTGTCAAAAATTCCCCCAAAATTCTGATACACCTAGTGCTTAGATGACAGAAGTCTATCTCTGGTAATGCTAGAAGTTTTGGATAATGGCTGCAAAACATTTAACATATTAAGAGAGCATTATTCATCGAAAGGAAACTCCAAAATTATCTCTTTATATACTGGATTGCCATCTGTAAAACTGTTAATCTCTATGGTTCTTAAAGCGTTGCCGGGTGATTTAAAGCCGTTTACCACCGTGATAACTTAAAAAAAAAACTTATGACTTTTAGTGAATTCAGGGTAACACTCAGGAGTTACGAGGAAATTGAGAAAATGATCGCAGAAAAAGAACGAATCTACAAACATCATGAAATTTAAAAATGCCAACTTAAAAACACCAAAATTTAATTATGCCTTTATCTTGAATAAAAATCGTAACCTTTCCAAAAACAATTTTCTCCTAAGAAAAGGACGAACATTATTTGCTATAATTGTGGGCGACCTAATCACAAGATTTTCCTATACAGATACGAGAATTTCAAAGGGAATTCTGTTAGCGAACATACATTTTATTTTCATGTACGTTTGACGCTTCAACAAACAGTAAAAACGTTCATTTCGATTGTACGGCAACGGCACATACAATTACGCAGGGATCGGATTTTATAAATTTTGATCCCAACTTTCACCTTCAGAATCACTTTGTAGAGCTAGCCGACGGCAGTCGAGTAAACGATATCGTTTTGAATAAACAAGATGCTAAAATCTCACTAAGGAACAATAAAGATGAACTTTGTTTCCGTATTCTGAAAAATGCTCTTCTAATCTCGAAATTTAAACAAAATCTATTTTCTGTACAATCCGCCGCTAAACAAGGTGCAAATATAAACTTTAGCCCCAATAACTCAAAACTGGTCTGCCCGAATAGAATTGTATTTGATATTAAAGAAAGTGAAATACTATATTATTTAAACAGCGTGGTCCTATTAAAAAAGTCTGTCATGTACTGGGGTTGCTGAATTGCCATTTGTTGAATGGGTTCTGGACCATTCTAGTGGGGCTTCCTGATGCTATATTAATAGGTAATTCTCACCTTATCATAGTCTACAACAACATATTTCTTCACTTCTTTTTTTCTTACTTTCTGTCTCTGCCCTATTTTAACCAAGTCTGTCGACCTATTCCACAAATCCTAAAACTCCATGATGAAAAGTTTCCAGAAAGAATACACGATTAAACCCAGAACAACTTCCAACGTAGACCCCACCACAATGACACCTTCAACATTAAGGGTCTACGGTCTAACCTTCCAGATGGTGGAAATCCAATTACACCAGACTTATTTTTCCAAAGCGAAATCGGCACTGGGCCGACTATTTCCCTAGATGAGTTCGAAATTAAACCACCGCGTTTATATTTGCCCTCTATCGCCCCCATAACAGCGGAGTTACTATCTTTTAAGAGTAGATCTGAGAAAACTGACCACATCCTGTCTGCTCATCCTTCGGCTAATATTCACGTCTATGGAGACTTCAATGTTCACAATGTGAAATGGTAAGCCCACTCAAATAAGACAAATGATGAATGGAAGTTATGTCACGATTTCTCCATTATTATGACCTAACTGTTCACGAACAAACCCGTGTGCCTGACACTGGTACTGAGTATACAAGTTTCCTAGACCTTTTGTTTTTGACAACTTGCCCTGAGCTATGCTCGTCTTCCGTTTTGTCCCCACTGAGATTTTCCGACCACTCGGTTGTCTTCGGTAAAATAAAAACAAAATGTAATAATTCCTCCGACATATCTCTCCATCGTTCAGTATATCGATACTCTATGGCTGACTGGGATAGCTTTCGTACACTTACATCAAATCTACCTCTTCGTTCTATAGACCGCTTCATACCCTTTAAAAATTTCAACAAAAACCCAACAGCTGCCATGTTTCTCTCCAGACATCACGTTTTCCATTGCTTCCAGTGTAATAGATGTACTGAAACTAAAGCCGCTTTCAACCTGCCAGCAACAGCTGTAAAAGAAATAATAAAAAACAAAAACACGAAAGAGTTGTATGCTCAGTCCGTCAAGTCCGAAGTAGCTGAGCAGCGGCTTGATTCTCACCAATTGTGGCAAAAAAGCAAATAAAGTCCTGATTAAAAGTGTGTGCTCTATTCCAACCATCATCAACTAAGGTAATGTCGTCAGCATCAGACAAAGCCAAACTGTGCCCAAACCTTTGCAGTTAATTCTAGTCTGTGCCATCAGGGCCGCTAATCTCCCATATTTCCTCCTGTATCTAAAAACACACTATGCGACATACAAATATTTGTGCGTGATGTTGCCAAGCTAATGAAAAACCTTGATTTCAGTAAAGTAACTGGTCCTGACGACATTATATTATAGTGCTGAAAAGGCTTAAATCAGAACTAGCGCCCATACTATTTAAGCGTTGTCTTAAAGATAAATGCTTCTCAACCCCCTAGAAAACCTCAACAGTATGCCCAGTATTTAAAAATTCAGGTGAGCGGTCATCTGCCTCTTAATACAGATCAATCAGTCTCTTGTGCGTCATGAGTAAGTTGCTGAAAACTGTGTTAAATAGAGAAATAGTCAACCAGCTCAGCAAAAATAACGTCCTCAATGACATTCAATATGGCTTCCGTTCTGCTAGATCTACAGCAGATGTGCTTACAGTTATATCTCATAGGATTAGCGAATCTCTCGACGGTGGCTTCCTTTCTAAGGCGATTGACTCTGACATATTAAAGGCCTTTGATAGGGTATTGCATAAAGGTCTACTCTACAAAATCTTCAGCTACGGTATAGCTGGAAATATCCTTTCAGTTATTAAATCATTTCCTTCTGATAGATTAATAAAAGTAATGGGTACACGGGCAGAAATCAGAAGCTCATAGTATTAATGCTGGAATCCCTCAGGGGCCAACTCTCTTCCTGATCTACATCAATTATCCCCCAAATCACATCCTAAGATCATTCGTAGACATTTATGTTGACGACACTACAATCCATGGAAACACTTCAAATGCAGTAAACGACCGTGCTCTCTCTGATTCTCTCTCTTCTGATCTTGATCACGTAGTACAATGGGGAAAGAGGTGGCTGGTTAATTTTAATGTATCTAAGATTAAGTTTCTTTGTTTGCATCATCAACAATGTAATCCCCGTCTGGCATCAATCGAAATGAATGGCTTTCGTCTTGAGGAGGGCTCCATGTTTTGACAAACTTCTAGGTCTGACTTTTACTCTGATCTGAGATGGAACACGTACATCAAATCCCTTTCCAGGGCTGTTGGAAAAATGGTGGGATCATTCTACCGCTCTAGTAGATATCTCACTGCTGAGACAATTCTCTACCTGTATAAGAACCAAATACGTTTAAGGATGGAGTACTTTTGCCACATCTGGGCAGGAGCTGCTAGAAGCAGCTTATCCTGCCTTGACAGAGTTTAAAATAGACTTCGTATACTAGTGGCTGATGTTCTTTTCTCTTCCCTGCGACCTCTTTCCCACAGAATAGACGTTGCGAGCCTGTCTCTGCTTTATCGTTATTTTCATGGCAAGTGCTCATCTGAGCTATAATCTATGGTCTCCCCCTGTCCTTACTTTCACGAAAAACACTCGTCTAACTGAAACTACTATCAATAATTTCCCCCACTCTTTATCTATGCCTATACCTTAACGTAGATTCAATGAACAAAGCTTCTTTCTTAGCACTGCCCGCCTTAGGAACTCTGTTTCGTTTGCCTGCTTTTCAACTGACTACAATATAGTTGTTTCCAAGTCCAACGTGAACAAATTCTTGATGGGCCATCCTCTTAGGTAATCCAATTTACCAAATTTCCACTACTAACGATGAGTACGACATGCTCTCTTTGATCACTATACACTCATTAACCCTTATCCTCGAGTGGTCTGCGGGCCTTCATAAGTGGTGACTCCTTTGTAAAAAAAATACTTGCTTATGGAATTTCATGAGGATTACTAGACTGTGTATAAATATAACTAATATGACGTCACATGCCTCAAAGGGAGAGTGAGTGACAAAAAGTGTGAATTATTAAAAAGCACTCCAAGTGTAAAAATCAAAAATTTAAACGCACTGACAAAATATGATTAAGCAATGATTATCGATGTCTCTCCGTCTCCCTATAATTAGCACTGGTCAGCGATTTCTTTTTTTTTTTTTCCAGTTCAGCAAATTTTTGCTTCGGTTAAAATCAGGAAAAATCCCTAAGAATGTTTCGCTAGCAACCGATAATTTACAAACAGTATAAGTTTTATCGATTTCTCAATCGTCAAAACACATGAAAAGGCGATATACTACAAAAAAAAAAAAAAACATTACAAAAAAAATGTAACATGATTAATTTGCGCTTAAAAGTAGTACACATTACAAAGATATATAATAGGATTTATTTGCGTTTAAACGCATTACACCAAAATGTGTGCGCATGTCAAATTCTCTAGTATATAAATTTGCAGATTCATTTACCAAAGATTTGTAAAGATATTTTTTTCAGAAACACGCAGACAGCACTGTTTAAAATAGGGGAATTGTTGACCGTATTGTTTTAAAAAATACTTCGACTGGTCTGGTTTGGTCTGGTGTTGAGGGGATAACTGGTCACATGTTAATTAAGCTTGTCTCAGAGAAGAAGATCAATGGACAATTTGTGTTGCTGCTCCGTTTCTCGAATCGAAAAATGCAAAAGTGTGCTGTACTAATACCCTTTATATGGTAACAACGTGGTTAAATGAACCAATGGTTTACCACTCTATCATTACACGGTTTTAGACAACGCGGTAGGTAAAAACAATCTCAATAATGGTGATGGCCCCTAGAAAATGAGGCCTTGTTAGTCAATAATATACTAATTTAGTGTTCATAAATACTGGAGAAATAAACAAAATAATCATTAGAATAACATGTCGGAGTAATCATTGCTATTATTGATATAAATTACTAGCGGGGTCGGGAGCTTTGCTCGGTCGTAAAATACGCTTAACTATGATATTATGAGTCGTTCCACTTAAGTTAACAAATTTACCGAATTTCTATTACTAACGATTATTATATTGTCCAATTGACTACTGCACACTCTTAACCCTTATTCTCGAGTGGTCTCTGATCTTGATAAGTGGTTAGGCCTCTGTAAAAAAAGGAGTCGTGATTTCAAAAGTAAAAAAAAATGTAATTGGGTGCCATCAGCTAGAATCGAAACCTAAAGTGTACCATTCAAAGTTGGCGATGTTACAAATGTACCAATATGAAACACGTATGAACTGGCTAAAAATAAACTAACATGAATATACAAAATGTATTACGATTTTTTCACTTTTAACACATTTTTCACCCCTTTAAAACTATATTAACCGGTTTAAGACCCCAAAAGAACGACCCATAAAATATCAAATCATTTTAGACCCCTAACGCCGCACTGTGGCTTTTAGAGTTTGCAAGTATGGAGACAGACATACAGACAGACGTAATGAGTTTTATAAATTAGATTAAAAATGAGATACAAGGGAATTTGTCAAAACCGAAATTTATTTTTATTTACTTACCCAATTAAAAAAAAAATATTTACGTCAGTAAAAATTAATAGTTAATCAAAGTTATAATTCTTTTGAGTTTTCATGAATCCCGATTCTGAGCAAAGTAGACATCTTTGTTCAGTCAGTCAGTAATGTAAACAATTGTGGTTACATTGCTCACAATCGGTATTTATGCAAACTTAAAAGGCTTGCAACTTCTATCAAATATTTATCAAAATTTAAATAGCGATTTAAAAATACTACAAGGAAAACCCCTAGGGGTCTCTTTCGCCAACAAACTCATTAGTAGTTAATCGTTGGTATAACACAGAAATGCAAATAACGAATTAAATGGTTAAGAAAGAGCAAATACTCGGTGACACACGAGTAAAACAAACGAACAGGAATTTCTGTAAAATAATATATATATATATATATATATATATATATATATATATATATATATATATATAAAATGTATGTACAAATAAAATAGAGGGGGTATATCTCCGAGCAAGTCGAATGATTTAATAAATTCCTTCTGTCGACAGAGAGAGTGCCTGCATGACATGATCGAGCTTGACTCCAAAATCGTTAAATGATTTTGAGTGTCAGCCCGGTGTAAGATTCTAAAACAGTCAATTTTATATGAAATGGCAGAAGCTAGATTTTCGATTAGGTGTTGTCCAATAGTAGATTCAAAGACAGAAGAGGAGCAAAAGCGACGTGGTTCGCCCAGTCTAAATTCTAATTTTAAAATCTAAATGCAAATAGATCCAAAATGAATAGTTGAAGTGAAAAAAACTTTTTCGATCAATTTTCACGCAATGTTTCATTTATAGTCGTTTATAGTAATGATTATCAAAGTCTGAGTTTTTTTTTAAATAAATGCTTGTAAAGACGAAATCAATCCTTTTGGCTAGGAGCAACGTGTTGTATCTGTGCTGATGCAGTACTTTATCTTTTCTGCCCTCTTTAACAATCTTGGCTAAAATCATTTTTTTTATTTTTGTTTCAATTCAGAATGACGCTTTTGGGAGCTGGGTATTCTTCCATGAACATCGATCTTGCGTCTAACTTTGCCTTCTTAGCAAGAAATTGCAAACATCAGACAAAATTTTGTTTGTGCGTAAGAATAAACTTATGTGTTGTTTGAAAAAAAAAACGAAAATTGTAGTAAACTGGTTATCATTTTTTATTGTATTTGCAGCTATTTATTATTATTTTGTTATTTCTTTTGTTGTTGACTGTGTATTCTTCAATTATTGAGTGGCGTTTTTATTGTTTTTATATCCATTGTTTATTATTCTTTGCATTAAGGAAAATATGAAAATCCATTTCTGTTTTCTTTGTATTAAAAAAACCCAACACCTTACATTTATTTGCTTTGTATCTCTTTTTCTTTTTTTTTTTTTTTTCATTTTTTCGAAAGAAAAAAAAATAATCCTTCATTTTTATTTTTTATTTTTTGTTGTTTGTCTTGTCTCGAGGTTTATTCGTCGTTTCTTTATGTGCAAGTACACATCTTCTCAGTTTTATTTCTCAAAAGTGTCAAATGCCATCGACCAATCAGGAAGCAGAACGTCATTCACTTCCACATTGGTTGAGTGTCGCCTCAAAGAACAAACCATAAAGCATTACTGATGCAAAAAGATGTACACATTTTGTGGAAATAAAGAAAAATGAAATAAATGAAACGAAAAAAAAAGAAAAGAAGAATCGAATGAAAGAGAATAGGAAAAAATAGAGGGGAAAAAGATGGAGGACATTAATGTAGTTAACTCACAAACTCATTATTTGTCTGGTATATCATCCCACATTACCCACATCCTGTTCCATTTTATAGACATCTTTAAGGTTTTTAGCTGATTTTTTTTTTTTTTTGCTTTTAATCATTTATTTATTATTTTTTATTTTTTGCTTTTAATTATTTATTTTATTTTATTTTTTGGGGTGGTTGTGTTAGTGTGTGCATATTTGAAGAGGGACGCTCTCTTTTGTCCCGAAGGGTAAAAGGTTAAAAGACAGGGTGAGTTAGGCCTCTAAGTCCAAGTGACATTTTCTGGTCAAGTGAAGTTTTACAGAACCCTGAAAGTGTCCTTCCAAGATTGATGAGCTCTAAAAAAAATAAACAAAGATAATAAAATAATAATAAATAAATTAAAAAATAGAGATGAAAAAATAATGTTAAAAACCAAAGCTCCTAGTGCACATTCTTCATCTATCTTCCACCCCACCCCACTTTTTTCTCTCGCTTACTTTTTTTTCCTTCTCTCTCTCTCTTACTATCTATCTCTTACACATATACAATCCTAAAAGAAAAAAAAAGGACTTCTGATGCCATCACCGAGATTAAGAATGTAGCTTGTGGCTTGTGGGTTCAATAAACAAAAATAAAATAAAGAAGTAAAACGCAAGCCCTTTTGCCAGTTCAAACCAAATTCCTCCTTTACCCAACACCATCGGTTTTTAGGATTCACTCCCCCACCACCACCAACAAGAGAGATTGGTTGTTCATTTCTTTTGTCCCAAGAGAGTGTCATTTGCTTCCATTAACAGTTTCTATTTAAGTATCTCAACAAAATGAAGTTAAAGTAATATTTGTATTAACAAATATATGAAACACCTCGTTCTTCTGTGTATGCGTGTATTTTCCTCGCCTCTACGTTACTTACACATTTTTTAATATATTACTTACTGTTTATAATCGATTATTTAGTAAATGTCTGATAATAAAAGCAGAAAAGACAATCAATTAAAAAAAAACTTATTTAATAAAATAATTTAATCATAAAATTTAATCAACCATTTTCGTTTACTTCATAAACTCGAGAGCTATTCAATTTTTGTTAACAGTTAAAAAAATAATTTTTAAAATGAATTAGGAAAATTTAAAATTGGCGACTAGAAAAATAATCTCTGGGGTTAAAGTTTTTCCGCACATCCTTTTGTATTAAACGATTGAAAGTTCTGGAGAACTATTTATATCGAATAATGTTATTAATAAACATTAAAACAACGTGTCCATAATAGAATTAGTCGTAGTATTGTAACAGTTGGGTTTAAGTAATCTATAATATAAATCTCACCTGTCTGTTTAAATGTATGTATGTATGTATGTATGTATGTATGTATGTATGGCTAAACCTTCTGACTGAGGCGACAGATTTGCACGAGATTGGTATCGTTTTAAAGTGCGACCCTTCGGACGACAAATATCGAAAAATTGGCTAAAATATTAATTTCGTTTATTCTTAACTGGCTACTTTTCTACATGGAATAGTCGCTTTGTTCGCGGATATTTTCGAAAGTCATATCCTCTTTTCGATTGACTAACCTTAATGTAAACCTTCGCCACTTCTAGTTAAGTGATGGACACAACGGTAAAGACGTGCCGTTTTTTTTCACGTTCTTTTCCTCCTTTGCATTACGGGTTCGAGCCTGCCTGCTCACTACCACTTTTTTCTTCCTCAAAACACACCTCCAAACACCGGGGCAACCCCGGGAACTCAGGCTAGTAATTTAATAAATAAACTATGGACTATATTAAGGATTATTCTCCCATGCTGCATATGCGATCGGTTATTAAATAAAACATAATGATATCATGATGCAGGAATTCATGAACGTTAATGGATGAGTCAAGTCATTTAACTCAATGCTCCATACTTTTTCACATTTACGTTCTTTCTGTTACTAGTTTCTCCTTAGCAACACATTTCCTGTGTTTTTATGTAATACATTCATGTGTGTATACCAACACATTAATCATTTATATCTCTATTATATATTCTATGCCTCTGCTGGTTTAACTTTACGAGACTGTGTTAACATGATAGGTATATTTGCTGATGACACCATGCTCTATAAAAGGCACGATGAGAAAATAAATGAACACCTATCTAAGAAAATGGCAGAACCACCAATCTGCAGTGGAATGGGGGCAAAACTGGTTGGTCGCATTCAATGCTGCCAATACTAAGCTTCATTCCTTCAATAATTACAAGAAACCTTCTCTACCACGAATAGTAATAGGCAAAGACACATAATCTGAAAGTACTTCTATTAATCTCCTCGACCTAAAGTTTACAGGGAACATAAGTTGGAACAGATACATTGAGAGCATTTCCAAGGCCGCTGCGAAAAAGGTGGGTTCATTCTACCGTGGTAAAAATCGACTTACATGTATGGAGGTTAAATTTCTTTATAAAACAACAAAGGGAAATGGGAAATTTCCTGGTCATCAGAATGTTACAAAAACGTGCAAATCGCGCATGTTAATGACACGTAGATTATAGTCACGTTGGCCAGAAATACATGTGATTTCTCAATATAGGAAAGAGTTCGAAGTTAGAGTTAGTTAGAGAGAGTCAGAGAGTCGGAGAGTCAGAGGAGAGTCCGACCAGGGACGCAGAGAGGTTCAGACCGAACCTCGGCACAGTCTGGAAGCGAGAGGGTTTTAGAAGAAGATGTAAAGAAGAAACTTTGAATTCCTGGATGCAAAGCCATTGACCGGTCAATTGGAAGAAATAAATGATCATCATGTTTTTCATAACTGCCGTCTTCAGTGTTCACCATTACAACGAGAAAAGGTATTGTCCATTTATGTATAAGAACCATTTGATAACATCATCATCTAAAAAATATGTGTTAGAAAGTATATGTGTTAAACTATTTATGTTCTAGAAACACTCCCGTTTCATACAGAACCGTCAAAAGCATTAATGCCAATCTCTCGGTCTATCTATCTAGATATCGAATCGCCTCTCAAAGTGTATTTATATGTACTCTCTCTCTTTATATCTACGTGTTATTGTCTCCATCCCATCTCTTACAATATGAACATCTCAACAATATAAACACACACAATGAATATATATAATAACTAGCATCTCTTCCAACAACATGATTAGGACACTAATCTCTCACTAAGACTCTTACTCTTCTTATAATATGAACAACAAAAGAACATTTATCATTCTAATAATAACACCACTACATAACATGATCCATTCAGTGGATGGGCAACATTAAACTGGGGAAAAAGATCTCAACTGTACGTTATCAGAAACGTAGTATGGATAATTTTCGATCTCCGCGTCTCAGGTGGTTTGGGCCATGCACAGCATTTCCCCTCTTGCATTAACTCCATCACACGCTTGGGTATCTCAAGCAGTGGTGAGCATGGGAGGCTGCGGAAGTCTTGGCTTGAGTGTGTGATTTTAACGTGTGAAACATGATTCATATTAACCCTTTCGATTTGACCGCAGATGGAGCGGGTGTGAGCGGGTGTAAGATATTAACTAGGGTTGCCAGGACACCCACAGCACTTTAAATACTAAAAAAGGATGGCGACGACGACGACGACGACGACGACGACGACGACGATGATGATGATGATGATGATGATGATGATGATGCATGTACTTTTATTTCAGCACAACATTTCTTGCTACTGCTATGTTTTCTTCATTTAGAAGTTATTTTGTCGCAGTAGAACACGCATAGCATAAGTGTAGAATAGCACAAAATTCTAAAGATTCCAAAAAGGAAAGTTATACACCCATCATTTCCTTTGAGCCCCGGGCAATATAGTGACGTCAATCAATTATTAACAGGATGCGTTATCGTTCTGAATTAGATTACCTTTAAATAGTTGATATGTCATAAAAGAAAATTATTAAATACACATCTATAATCATGTAAACACTATGTTGTCTAGGTTTTTTGGGTTTATTTCCTGTGTACTAAATAAAGGTTACACTGATGTCGATTTATTCTGGAATTCGTATTCAGTCTATAATGGTTAATATTCTGTTCACTGCACCTTTATAAATTGGTGTAAGGGAGATAATTTGTTAGATTGTAGTCAGTATCTATCACCTGGCTATGGAAGATTCTTTAGCTTATATAAGCTGTAAGAATGAAAACTAATAGACAATATTAAGGTGTAAAAAGATGTGAAGGATACATGAAAATGAGATGAAAAGAAAAAACAAGGCGAAAAGAATGAGGAGGAAAAAATGGAAGATAACGGAGTTTGAAAAGAATGTAGAGAAAAATTGATGTGCTCTACTATGGTGGAATGCAAGAGGAAAGAACTAAAGTAAATAGTTCGCACAAAAAATTAAACAAAAATCAGAATTTGATGCAATATAGGTGACATATGTAAATGAAAGACAGGATATATATATATATATATATATATATATATATATATATATATATATATATATATCTGAATTATATCAAAAATGGAAGCAAACCCTCTTATAAAAATTTCAAGATTCGTTTGAAATTAAACAAGTGAAGCATGCATGCCCCCCGCCGTGAGTGCACACCGAACAAGGCATAAAAATGACTATGTTAAGCATTTGCACGCCACCATCACATTTAACCCCAAACGCACCCAGCGGACATCAAATCCTGGTGAAAATAAACAAACTGTGCAGTTTTAAGCCTTAACATATGTAAATTTGAGTTCTGCACTAATGCAAAAAAAAATGACTAAGTCATCATTTGCCCCCCCCCATTTAGCCCTAAAACTCCTCAAGGCCTTAACATATTTAAATTTGAGTTCAGCACCATGCAAAACTGCTAAATAGACATATACAGAAAATTTTGGACGAATAAAGTAAAATAGTCCCCAAAATGGAGTGTTTTTATTAGCCCTAAAAAAGCCCCCGAGGCACACCCAAGAGTTATTGCGAAGTATAGACAATATATATATATATATATATATATATATATATACATATATATATATATACATATATATATATATATATATATATATATATATATATATATATATATATATATATAAATCAGTTAGTCATAATTTTCCAGAAAGTTTTGTAAAAATCCAAGGTTTCATTTTTTTTTTAATAAACACAAAAGTGTCAATTTTAGCCATTTTAACCTGAAAGGCCCCGCATAGTATGGCAACCGGAGTTTTCCCAGAAAATCCGTTCTATTTTTTACTCATATCATGTTTAATGTTTATGCAAAATTTCAAAACATTCTAAGGCGTAGTTATTGAGAACAGTGCGGACGGCCGAACGGCCGAACAGGCTAACAGACAAGAGTGAATTTACAGGCCCACTCTTCTTTTGTGGGAAACCAAAAAAGTATAAGAAAATAGAAATAAAAATATTAAAAGACAAAATAAAATTTAAAGAAAAAAACAGAGAAAGGAAGTTGTTATAAAAGATATGAGAGAGGGGGAGCTAATAAAGCAGAAGGAGGAAGAGGTAATAAGGGAGTAGAAGAGAGAGAGGGTTATAAAAGAAAAAACGAAAAAAGAGAGATAGAAGTAATTACAGTAGTATATGGGAAAGGTTATAAAACTTAAGAAGGAAAAGCTTCTAAAAGGATACATGTAAGAGGACAAAAGGGAATTAGTGAGAGGTATAAAGTAGAAGAGGAAAGCTGTGATAAAAGAGAATGCTATAATTTTAAAATAAGGTAAACAGTAAAAAGGTTATGAAAAAAAAAGGGAAAAATTATATAAGGAGAGGTGAGAAAAGATATTAAAAATGAGAGGTATAGAGGTTATGAGAAAGAAGAAGATGTTTTTAAAAAAGGAAAGGAATTAGTTATATAAAGGGAGAAGGAGAATTTGTTAAGTGAGACTGTAACAAGTGAGAAGGTTATGACAAGAAGAGAAAGGGGGAAATCATAAAAGAAAAGATGTCATAGAATAGTAGAAAGGAAATGATAAAACAGAGATGTATTCATTTTTTACGTACTGTTATCCTCATCTTCATAGTATTTGTTATTTCACCACGTTTCAGCCAACTCATCCTTTGGCCTTCTTCAGGCGATTAACGGCGACGAGATATGAATCCTGTAATTACCGCCTTCCATAGTTGTTATATCACCCCATTTTGGCAAACTAATCTTCTAGTCAGATGTGGTAGGATTGAAACCGCTATCTTCAGGCAATGCTCACATGAAAATGTAGAAACTCAATGCTACTATCCATTACGCCACAGACTCCAAAGTGGATAGTAGCGATGAATCTCTACAGTTTAACTTTAAATATGTAAACAGAGACATTTAAAAAAATATATAAAATAAATGGAGATGATCCGTTTGGTTGTTTTGTTTTACAGCATATCAACCCTTTTCGTGTTATTTAATGCCGAATCTCGTAATTTTGAAAAATGCTTCTAGTTCTTTATATTTTTAAACGGTTATCCATGATGTTTGGTTTGATTCTGTTGTTCCACGGCATATCAACATTTTTTCGGTTATTTAATGCCAAATTATAGTAATTTTGGTAAAAAAAAAGTTTATGCTCGAAGTTCTCTATATCTTCAGATATTTATTCATGGTGTTTGGTTTGGTTGTTTTGCTTTACAGTACAATATTTCTGGGTTATCAAATGCAGTAAGCATATAATTTTTAAAAACGTTTTTTATGCTTAAAGTTATATTTTCAAATACTTTTTCATAGTGTTTAATTAAGTTTGTTGTTTTTCTATTCGACTTTGTAGACCATGATTGAGTTTTTCAGAAATAAAAGAGAAGAAAACAATACCATTGGTGAATTTTATGCTAGGAAGCCGGTATCTTTAGACAGCCTGATCTGATAGCACCAGAAAAAAAATAAACGAAGAAAAGATTGCATACGATTTGAAGAAAAGAAGCGCTGAAGAAAAGAAAGGGTGTGCAACTGGAAAGAATAAGGTAGGTGCGACTAAGAAATTGAACATATGACATAACTTTGACAAATCTGAATAAAACTAAAAGGTTACGCCAAGCAAAAGTCATGGTGGTTGTAAACAGTAGAATAAGAATTAGGAGTAGGAGGAGTTAAATAAAAAAAAAATGAGAGGTGGGGAAGGAGGTGGATGCATATCAAGAGTAGAAACCAAAACAACGCGCAAAAAAAAAAAATGAAAAGATTATTCACTAAGATTCACTTTTTTCCCCTCCCCAACCCTCTTCAACGGGCTTTTCCTTTTATTTAAAAAAGCTTTTATCTAGATTGATTAATTTAATTATCAGTGTGATTGTGTAATGGGCTGAAGTGTTTCCGATACAGAACGTATGCAATAAAGCGGGTGTTGATGTGGAATGGATGGTTGCAAGGGAAACGAAGAAAAAGACAGAAGTGTCAAAGAAAAAAAAAAAAGAAAAAAAAGAAATAAAAATAAAATAAAAATATGGGAGAAATATAGGAAAATAAGAGTAAGCGGAAAGGAAGGAAGAAACAAAAGATAGAAGGAAAAAAAGATAAATGGCAAAAAAGACGAGTAGAGTCGTTACGTTGTAGAAGTTCTCTTTTACAGCACATCAATCATTTTCAGACTAGCTATTGCATACAATATTTTGTAGGAGATTAATTGAACACAAGTTGCTATTTTAAGCATTACTGATGTGAAAGTGAACTACCTGTGTACTAAATCTTATTTTAGCAAATCCATTCTGGTTATCAAGTGTGGTGGTAGGATCCACCTAATTAGCATATGTGGAGAGTTAACCATATAAATATGGTTGTTACAGTAAAGACGGGAGAGACCCAACAAGAGACTCAGAGAGACAACGAAATCAAAAGTCGAATACTACCCCGCCGACACCTTCTCCAAGGACGATCTCCCCATGACTATACCAATGGACTCGATTTAAATATTGTATATACTTTCTTGCTCTCAATATATCTGTTCTATTTTACTTTTGTGTTGTACTTATTTATTTCCATGTGCTCAGTCGAGTTTCGACATCAAGTAATATAAAAATACCAGACTTTTCAGCCCGTTAAAATAAGCAAAAGTCATATTTAGTTGACTTAAAGTGAATGATTTATACCAAATTGATGGCTGAATATGGTTAACTTTGTAGACATTTCTTGCATAAAATATTAATCGCTGTCAATCCTTATTACTTTCTAACTGTGCATCGAACTAATACTATAATACTAAGTTCACTTCACCTTATCATAACAAAGGCCCATACAAAATTTCAACTAGATCGAACTAGTAGTTTCCGAAAAAAAGTGTAACCGACAGTCAAACAGACAGACAATGGGAAATATAATATAGATTCATTACGAGGATATATTGTGAAATAATAAATTTCTCAATAGTACTTATGGTCAATTGCGTTAATCGACTGGTTGTCCTTATATCACTGAAATTAAGCAACGTTCACACTTGTCAGTATTTAAATAGATGGCCATTTGTTTTTTTGTTTTTTTTGTTTGTGTTTTTTTTTTTTTTTTTTTTGTCGTTTCTCCGGAAATCCTCTTATGGTTTACAGACCGTCAGTCAAGACCAACTGACGGAAGAAGGTATTGTTCCTCATTTTTGGCCTGAATAGTTCCCAAGAAACTGTTTGTAAATTGTTATATGTCCGCGCTGTTTTAATTGTTTGTTTAATTCTATACACACTTATAAATGTCCTGGGAAACGTCCTCAACATCGACCAAAAAAACGCTTTAAGGATTGCATAAAAGACGATCTTAAAGCTTTCACGATTCCTGTTCAGAACTGGGAGACCTTGGCAAAATGTCGGCCCGAATGGGGGAGGCTAGTTAAAGGGGGATCTGAAATTTTTGTAAGGGAGAGAATCGATCATGCTGAACTCAAGAGAAACCTTTGGAAAAGCAATGTGTCGGTTTTGCCCATTGAATTGAACAGTTGTTAATGTGAGGCTTGTGTTCCTCTCAAAAGCGGCTGATATTAACCACGAAAAAAAAAAAAAGCTTAAAAAAAACGGAGCCAGAAGCGAAATAAGTTTCAATACAAAACTTTATCTGGGATATGTGTAGCAGACTGTGCAAGTCAAATGGTGGTCTGAAAAATTATTTTCGGGCTCACCAACTGGGTTTGGACGTCGCTAACGATTAACCTGAAAACTATGATGTAATTGTTGGGGAGAATTGGGATAGCTAACGTCTGTAAAGACGAAGCAATTGTCACACATAAATATATAAGCAGGCACACATACTAGACCTCATCACACATATCGACAAGTATATACTTAACACCCTAGAGACGATACGGACGGTGATACAAACGTATATAAACACTAGACAATCACAAACACGTTACATATACACGCATTATATACTTGGTATATAACATGACATTACACAAATAAAGGCATCATATATACTTGCTATACACCCCCAGATTAAATAACAAAACAGTAACAGCAACTTTAACATGCAAAGGTTTGTTCCATGCCATTTTTAGGTAATGTTTTCATAATATCAGCTAGGTATTTAAATGATTGCCATCATTATTATTAAGTTAAACCGGTGCCAGACTAGCTCTCCATCATTGGAATGTTCTAAGCAATCTATATAGCTATAGACCAGGAATAAGTAGCAGGCATGAGAGCCATTCTGGATGAGAAAACTGTCACTAACAAACAATATTTAACAAAAAAACACGCCTCCGTTCAGTCTCGAGAGAGAGTGGATACACTCTGCAAGGATGGTTGCACGTATAATTGTGAAGCAAGATTACACAATATCCGACCACACCTCTCCTCAATCGGCAGTGATTGAGTCTAGTGGCAAGGAATAGTTCAGGACGACTGGAAACAATGCCGAGATAAGCGCAGAGAGGATATACAGCAGCTAGAATTCATAAATGGTCACCCATTTTAGTATTGCCTCAACGTTACTTAACTTCGGCGATCCGGCGATTTGATTATGCCGTATATTACAAACAATATTAGGTCATAAATGACTGCAATAGATTTATGAGGATTTGAACTTGACCTAATCGATTCTATAGTCTCCATTAAACAAAGCATATAGACTCTAAACAGAACGAGACAATAAATAAATAGTTCGTTATTATTATTGTTGGACGAGTATTCGGAACCGGAAATCGAAAAAAAATTCCACTATCGTCTCAATAATCGCAGCACTTTCTTACTATCAATCCGACACTCATTAACTCTTATCTTCGAGTGATCTTTGAACCTTAATAAGATGTGTCTCTTTTGTAAAAAGAAAATAACAGTCCAAATGCGAATAGCAGTACGAATAATCAAAATAATATAAATTAGAAATCCTTATCTAAAACACTATATGAACTTTAAAGAAGGTGAAAGTGCACTGGGGAACCACCCAAAGACGGTCAGTGTGCACTGGTTGTCCAACATGCAAAGGGTGTTTATTCCTAAAACCATTCTTAACATGTGGAGGTTGGGGGTATTTATTCCGAAAGGCATTTTCTTATTTTCAACCTCCCCGTAATCAACTTAAAGGTAAATCTTCGGGTGGTTCCTCAGTGCACTTTCAACGGTTTATGATAGTTTATATATTCCCATATGGTTAAAAAAAAATGATTCGGGAAACCAGAAGGACTGCCGACTCGAAGTCTGCAACAAACAGTGTTTGGCCAAAATTCCTTGTTCATCAGTAATATAATTTCTCTTAAGATTTTCAGATTCCTTGTATTTTGCAGTTTCATAGTTTCTGCACTTAATAAGTGATTACACTATATTAAGCTTGTTGCAAGTAATATAATATACCCAGTAAAATCAATTTATTAAACCCACATATTTGATTATTTTACTCTCCAAAACAAAATAAACTAGAACACTTTATTACATTTTCCGAATGAAAACGCAACTACGTTGATACTTAATTTTATAAAAGACATCGTTTAAAATATGAACTAGTACACATATATAGGAAAACTCTTTTTTATTATATTTTTCGAGAAAAAAAAATCAAACCGTTCGTACGTATACATGATTTTATAAGACATTATTTCAAATAAAAATGAGTACGAAACTTTTCCTGGGTTTCTTAAACACCTTATTTCTTAATCAATCATTATCAAGAACGGATTTTAACCTAACACCGTTTACTAGAGACTTCGTATTTGTCGTTTAAAAAATGTAATATGCAGTTATCATTGTTACGTCGACATGACAATCTAAGAAAGAAAAGTTTCTATTTATTTGTTTTTTTTTCTACATGTACATGTGTTTATTGGAATTCTCATGCTTTGTATTCATAGCTAATTATAAAATCGAATAAAAATAATTTTTTGTGCGGGCAATGCTCATATACGAGTTCCGGGCAAACAATACGGACTCTCAATTGGAAGTCTGCAGTAAATATATAGACATAAATATGTACTCCATGCTTAATATAACTTCCTGTGAGATTTTCAGATTCCTTATATTTGGCAGTTTCATATTCTCTATCCTTACCAAGTGGTAAAACATTATTTCACTTGTAGCAAGTTATAAACTATGCACAATATAGTTAAAAAATAAAACAAATAACAATTTATTATATTTTCGAAAAAGAAAACAAATGAATAAAACATCTATCTGAAAATTTTATCCCCCAAAATAAAATAGAACCTTTTATTATGATTCCCCCCCCAAAAAAAAATCAACCCACATATGTGAATACGTATTTTCGTAAAATGAAATTTTTTTTTTACAATTAAAAATTAGTGCATTATTTTTTCTGAGTTTTTCTTACACTTCATTGATTACTTATTTTTTTAACTAACTTAGAAACTCTTCAGTATCAGGAACTAATTTCGATCTAACACCGTTTACTGCAGACTACGAGTCTCGGGGGAGTTTTTCTGGATTGTCGGTTATGTTTTCTTATTTAACTTTTTTATTCACTTCTTTATTTAGCCGCCTCTTTTTTAATTTTAGCTCTCTCCTTGTGTCTCCCTTTGCTGCGCTATTTGCTGCCATCTTTGCTGCTCTTTATCACCCGATTCAATCTTTAATTTTCACCATCTTAACCATGACAGTCACCGCCCCGCTTCGTTTCCCCCCAATTCTTTTACTGGTTATCTTTTTTTTCTTTGTTCACTCATTTCCTCATCTTAATTGTTATTGTCCGTTTTTCTTCTTTTTTTTTTTGTTCATTTCACAAACTTCCCATTCTGACGAACTTCTACAAAAAGAAAACCGTTTTTCGGGCCGCATTCGCTGGAAGCGTTTACCGCAATTTCTTATCTCAAATGATTAAAGTGATTTGAAAATGTAACATAAGATGTTATAGATATCACCACCACCCTCTTACTCTCCTCCTTTCTACCATTTCTCTTGCTTTTTGTATATTTTTTTACATTTTTTTCTCTATTGATATACTTTTCTGTTTCATTTCTTTTCTTTCCTACTCTCTTTCTTATTATGCATTCCTATTATCACCCTTCTCTCGCTCTCTCTCTCTCCATATGTTTTTATATTCCTCTCTTACTACCTTGTGTGTCTCTCTCTTTATACACACACACACACACACACACACACACACACACACACACACACACACATATATATATATATATATATATATATATATATATATATATAGTAGAAATGGTAATTAATAAAAACCTGAAGAAAGTGCTCAATACTGTTGTAGAGCAAATATGCGTTTTATCTTTATAACCGTATTTTCCTGTTTCGTTTTTTTGCCGTCATATAGCTTCCTCAGACTTTTACAGAAATGTCCGCTTATGGTGGAATGAAAGAGTGAAATTCCCCCCCTCTCTCTCTCTCTCTCTTTCTCTCTCTCTCTCTCTCTATATATATATATATATATATATATATATATATATATATATAATTTAATAGATTCTAGAAAAGTTAGAATGTGTGTTAGGACACTTCTCAACCTATATACACAACGAACTTTTATCTATAGACTTGAAATATTGTATATAGACTATTCACACATGTGGAAAACGTTTTACGAAAAAGCGCTGCTAAGGAGTTAAAATTTGAAAATTGGTAGGTGGAAGGCCACCAGATTTTTATCTGTTACCAACTATTTCACGACTGCGCATGCACGGTCGTGAAATATGACAGCATACTTATATTAAGTATGAGTTGGTGTGAAAACACTATTTAATAGCCAGGTCATGGCATTCGTACTTGATTCACTGTCTTTAGGTTTTGGTTTCGATCTCAGCTCGAGTAATTTTTTTTTTCTTACAAGAATTGAATTGTTTCGAAAAAAAAACCATAATACTCGCATCCATATGTCTCAGTTTCTTTCTTTTTTGTTACATCTTTTTTTAAAGGAATTATACGTTAGGTTTAATACCTACGTTATTTCTGTTTATAATAAATAAGAATTCAGCATTATTTAAAATAAAATATTTATGCGTATTTTACCACCATGTAACGCCGGATGGCCTGCTAGTATATATATATATATATATATATATATATATATATATATAAGTGAGAATGTTCGCGCGTGCGTGTTTGTGTGTGTGTGTGTGCGCGTGTGTGTTCGCGTGTATGTGCGCGCGTGTATGTGTGTGCTTGTGTGAAGACACTTCTCAACCTATATAGTCAAGGAATTCTTGATCTACAGACTTGCAATTAGGTATATAGGATGATCAGACATGTGGAGAAATTTTAAATCGGATTTAATCCGGAAAAAAATGGTGTGCTAAGCGGGAAAATAGAAAAATTGGTACTTGGCAGTCTTCGGATTTTTACTGTTTTCAAGAATTTCTCGAATGCGCATGCGCGGTCGTATAGCTTGTCAGCTTCTTTATGTTTAGAATAAAAAGCTTTTTTGTAGTTTTTTTTAACTTTGTAACACTCGTGGCTAGCTGGTGTAATGGTTATCGTATTGCCTCACTGTATTTGGGTTTCAGTTTCGATCTCACCTCGAGTATTTTCTTTTTTGTTTTATTTACAAGAAGAGAACTGTTTAGAATAAAATATAATACCCGCATGCACATGTCACATATTCTGTATTAATTAACATATAATATTTATGCGTTTTTATGATTGGGCAACGCCGGGTGGCCTGCTAGTATATAAATAAAATGAGAATGTGTGTGTGAGGATAGTTTTCAAACGATATACTCAACGAATGTTTGATCTACAGACTTGAAACTTGGTATATAGAGTATTGAGACACGTGGAAAACTTTGTAATCTGTTTTCATCCGGAAAAAAACGGGTTGCTAAGGAGTAAAACTGAAAAAATTGATACGTTGGGTGTTATCGGATTTTTATCTGTGTTCAGTTGTTTCGCGACAGCACATGTATTGTCGCGAAGAATAAAGGCTTAATTATATTAGGTATAAGTTGGTTTGAAAACATTTTTTAAAGATAATTTCAAGCTGGTTGCATGGTTATCGTACTTGCTTAACTGTCTTTGGGGTTTTGTTTCGATCTCAGCTCGAGTATTTTTTTTATTTATAAAAAGTGAACTTTAGAAAAAAACACAATACTCGCATGCACATGTCTCAGTTTCTTTCCGTTTTTTAATTTTTTTTTTTTCTAGGAATATAACGTTACGTTTAATCCATACGGTATTTCTGTTTATAATAAATAAAAATTCTGCATTAATTAAAATATAAAATTTATATGTATTTTACGACTGGGCAACGTCGGCCAGATTGCTATATATATATATATATATATATATATATATATATATATATATATATATATACATATATATATATATATATATATATATATATATATATATATATATATATATATATATATACATATTAGCAAGGTCAAAGGTGAGACAAAATTCATCCGAAAGCAGCAAAACTGAAGGTATTTTTTTTTATTTTTTTTTATTTTTTTTTATTACATTTTTACCCCAAAAAAGCACATTGCCACTTTGGTGTAGGGGCTACTATCAGGGGCAGCAACTACTGGGGCACTATGTTGGGATTTGGGCAGCAAGATGTCGGTTCAAAGTTAGGTGTACAGTTAGGGAAGCAGGAACTTGGAATGGAATTCCAGAGTCTAGCGGTTATAGGGAAGAAACTACTGGAGTGGAAAAATCTTTTACATATAGGGATCTCTACTGTGTGGGGGTGGGATTTAGCTGCCTGTCGGGTTTGTGGAGGGTGTCTACGTCGTGGGGGCACAAGTGTCTGCAGTTCGTCAGAGCATTCACTATTAAAATACTTGTAGAACAGGCAGAGGGATGCAACGTTTCGTCGATGGGACAGAGGCTGAAGCTTAGATGCCAGTTCAGGACCTATCAGATTGGCGACTCTTTTTTTGAACCTTGTCTAGGAGCGAGAGACTAGTAGCAGATGCACCAGCTCAAATGTGACAACAATACTCCATATATGGGCGAATGGTGGCCTTATAGAGGTACAGGATACTTTCAGGTGTCAGTAGTTTTCTAGAACGGTAGAGAGAGCCTAATTTCTTCGCAGCATCCCTGGCAATGCTTTCAATACAATTGTTCCAACTCATGTTTCCTGTGAACGTTAGGCCAAGCAGTTTGAAAGATGTACTCTCAGATAAATAGTCACTGGCCATTGCTATTGGTGGCAGAGAAGGATTCTTGTAATTATTGAAGAAAACCAGTTTAGTCTTGGCAGCATTGAATGTGACCATCCATTTATGTCCCCATTCCACTACACATTGGACGTCATCCTCTAGTTTTTTTTGGCATTTCTTTAGATATGTATTCATTTGTTTTCCTGTCATGCCTGTTATAGAGTGTAGTGTCATCAGCATATATACCCATCTCAGAGGCAGTTTTGTCGAGGAGGTCATTAATAAATATTAGGAACAATAGAGGTCCAAGGATAGACCCCCTGAGGTACTCCCGCATTTATATCACACTGTTTAGATGTACGACCGTTGAGGACAACCTGGATTTTTCTCTTATCTAAGAAGGATTTAATTATGTTAAGTATTCTACCAGTGATACCGTATGATTTAATTTTCCTGAGGAGACCCTTGTGCCATACCCTGTCAAAAGCCTTAAATATATCTAGAGCTACCGCTCTGTTCTCCCCTGCTTTGTCCAGTGAATGTTATATACGTTCAGAGATTACAGTGAGGATGTCAGCTGTGGAACGGGCATGTCTAAATCCATATTGTTTGTCAGTCAGAAGTTTAGCATCTGTAAGGTGATGGACTAGAGCATGGTTAATTTATGGTCTCAAATATTTTGGCGAAAAGTGGAAGGAGGCTAATGGGGCGATAATTTGATGGGTCAGTTCTTTCGCCAGAATTATTGAATATTGGTACCACAGAAGCAGTTTTCCAACAGCCCGGAAAGCATGATTCATTAAGGCATTTGTTGTAGAGTTCGGAGAGAACTGGAGCTAATTCGGCTGAGCACTTTTTTAATAGCACAGCTGGGATGAGATTGGGTCCACATGCTTTTGAACTGTCAAGGTTTTTTATGATAGCGTGTATCTGAGCAGGGGTGATTTTTAGATCGTCTAGCTTGGTGTCTGTCCGCAAAGGAAAGTCAGGCAGGGGGTGGTTGGTACGGTCCAGTGTCGAGTTCGAGGCAAACCGGCTGGCAAGTATATTAGCCTTGTCGGTTGCTGAGCAAACAACCTCGTGTCTGGCAGGACTTGAAACTATAGTTTTTTTTATACCAAGTATCATAAAATTTTAATTATAGAATAGTATCTTCAAAAAGCCTTCAAATTTTCATAAGGAACCAAAAATATGTGTATACCACCGTTTTTCGCAAGTTTATGAGTTCCAAATCTCAGTGAATATTGATAAAAATTTAAAAAATAAAGACTAGTTGGAAAGCTTATGACCTTAATTGTGCAATCGGTTATGTGACATTTGCCCTTAAGGTTGCCCATTAAGGGGATGATCCATCTTCCAGGGCCTAATTTAGGCCTTTTTTTCATCCATAAAATGTTTCAATCATAGTCATTTGTTTTCCTAGTTTTGCATATGAATTACAAAATATTTGATATTTCCCCACAACCTCTGGCCTTGATGGAGGAGAGACTAAAACTTGTTGCTATGGTTTCAAATTATCTGAAATAACAGCAAGAGGAGACTTGATTCTAAATATTTCTCGTATGTTATATCTCTGTTCTTTAGTTTTCATACAATAAGTAAATTTCACAGTGTATAAGTATTATTTGATACTGAAGACGGGAGATATAATATATGAAAAATATTTGGAATCAAGTCTCACTTTGTTGTTATTTCAGATCATTTGAAACCATAACAGCAAGTTTTAGTGTACTGTTCATCAAGGCCAGAGGTTTTAGGGATATACATATATATATATATATATATATATATATATATATATATATATATATATATATATATATATATATATATATATATATATATATTCAGTGTATCACAAACGTGAGTACACTCTTCACATTTCTACAAATATTTAACGTCGCGGAGACGGCATCTATTTTAGACTTATTTCTTTCTCTCTCTCTCTCTCTCTCTCTCTCTATCTATCTATCTATCTATCTCTCTATCTCTCTCACTCACTCTCTCTATCACTCTTTCCGTCGTCCCAATTATCTTTTATTCCCTCTCTATTAATCTTTCTCTCTCTTAATGTTATTATCTCACTTAATCGCTTACTCTCTCACTCTCTCTCTCTCTCTCATATTCTCTCCCACACTCTTTCTCTCTCCCCTTCTCTCTCTTCTATACTTGAATTAATTCTACCTGGTTGTTCCATTTTATTGCAACTCGTCGAAGTAAAATTAATATACAAGTCAATTTTATTGCGGAAAAATCCAGCTCTTCAGAAACAGATTTTGGATTGAGAACATATATATATAAATTGCTTCAATCTAGATTGACTTTCTCTTATGACAGACGACAAGAGAGATACTACACTTTGATTCTAGTCTGATTTCCAAAGTTATTCATTGTGTCCGCCAGTGGGATTTCTATCTCCACTACTAAGGTATCCTCGTAAGGATCTCTGGTTCGATCCTATTCGTGATCTACACATAACCAGCTAAAAGCTCCAATATAGGATGTAGATATGCTCTTTCACGTATATCTGTTCCGTTGACGATCCCCCTCACCCTGAAAGCGTATGTACCTGTTATCGACAGATTAGTCTCGTGGAGCCTTGGGTGACACTAATTTACAAATTGCTAGGATTTAAACCAAATATTTCCATGCAGATCTTTATACTATACAAGCATTTCAGCCCGGCGGTGCCCGGTTGTTTGGGTGTGTATATTGAGCAAAAAAAAAAATGGAAGTAGGAAGGCAGGCTTGAACCCGTACCGCAGAGGAAGAAAAGAACGGGAAAATACCTGACGTGTTTGCTGTTACGACCTCCGCCAAACCGGTAGTGACGTAGGTTTAAATTAAGGCTAGAGAATGACTTTCAAAAATAGGAGAGAATGACTTTCAAAAATATCGGCGAAAACACAGCGACACCCTTGTTTAAAAGTGCCCAGTTTAAGGTGAAGATGTTAAAGTTTTTAGCCAATTCTTCGATATCTATCGCGTGAAAGGTCGAACTTCCAAACAATACTGATCTTGGTAAAATCCGTCGCCTCTGTCGAAAGTTTTAGGCAGACATGCAAACATACATGCATACATACATTTATATATTGGTAATTAAAAATTTCCGATCCAAGCCGATGAAAAGCTATATATATATATATATATATATATATATATATATATATATATATATATATATATATATATACTGTTATACAAAAGGAACTTTCCGTGTGTGTTTGAGTTCTTCCTTTGGACTCCGAAATGGCTTGCCGATTTTCATTAAATTTCTCATAAATCTACTATATATATCTGGCAGTGTTCTTACATAGGTTTTATACCGGGATGTCTTAGCTAAGTATCAGTAACCGAAAAAAAACATGAAAGAAAGTACAGGCCAGTTATACGGCCTAAGATCACAAGTTCATTTTAGAAGTTTTATTACCACACAAGCAGAAAGGTCCGCCACATAAAATCAACAATATGTCCTTTGATACAATAATGGCGCATTCAGCACAATTGAGCTATGAGTTTTGACATTTTTCGTTTTAATAAACAGTATGTTCTCTACAGTGCAGTGTAAACTACAATGTATTGTAGATTAAGTTACTGCGGGGAGTCATGGAAGTTTCCTTCCGGTAGACCGCGATTGTCTCCCAATTACAGCAGACAATCAATCCATTTTATTGAAAAATAGGCGATATCACTGATTTTGATGACGAAAAATATATGGAAATGTGAAACATTTCTTTCATTATCATTCAATTTCAGACAACGTCAGCTAAGCAGTTACAAGTGACAGTCTTATGGACTTTGAAAATTCAATCATCTGTACAGGCGATGATGATACTAAGAATATAATTAAAAATACTTAAGATTTTTACTCAACCATGACTGAACGAACGAAAATTGTTTATCCGCGTGGATCGAATCCAAAGGTTATGTTAAAAATTCCGTACAGATTCACGAGATCAAAAAAAAAAAAAAAAAAAAAAATCACAAGTTTGACAAGACACATTTAAAAATGGCCGCAGGTTATATCGGTCGAAACCTTGTGTGAGTACTATCTAGGATGAATGCAATAGCCCGAATAATCCAAATAATACAGAATTGAAGTATAAAGTGATTTCACCTGCCTAAAAATGTAAAAGAATACCCCCTCTCTCTCTCTTTCTTTTCCCATCACCTCTCTTTTTTTCTCTCCTCGTGACCATCTAAATCCAAGCTGACAAGGTATCCTACCCGTCGCACTACGGTCGATCATCTTCGAAGTTATTTGTCCAGTATTTCAATTAAAGTGTTTTCTTTTTAAGCTTGATGCTATCATTTGACGGTAACATTTTTCCTCATCCATTACATGTTTTCAATTCTTACTTTCCTCACGCTCCATAAAAATCCGTGAAACACTGTCAGGTGGTCGTGTGTCTTTTCTAGCTCGTAATTCCTTCTTCTCTCACACACACAAACACACATAAATGCGTACGTACATACGCATACACACATTCGCTCGCTCTATCGCTCTCTCTCTCTCTCTTTCTAGCTCTCTTATTTATTTTCTTTACAATTCACCCCCGCCCCCCGCGAACCACCCACCCACGTACCTCCACTTTGAAGCATTGTTCTTCTGTAATCGAAGTCCAGACCTCTTTGCCGATCACAGACAGAGATTCCACCAAGTGAGCTCGGGCCCCAGGCGTTTTTTTTTTTACTCTGATATACATAGACAGGCAATAAATATACAGGATTTTGATATTTATAGTCATGCTATCTTGCTTGTCAGTGGTGGACCTCCACCACTGACACTCACACCATGCGGCGCAGAGATGATGCGTGCAGACATGCATTCATTATGCTCTACACACACACACACACACACACACACACACACATATATATATATATATATATATATATATATATATATATATATATATATATATATATATATATATATTGGATAGAGAAGGGATATCCTGTGATAAATCACTGGACACTGTGTCAGCATGTGCTTTGTCCAGTCATCCACGGATGGCATTACAGGCCTGCCTGTGTGGCTACTGCTTCTTATGTACAACGTATATATATATATATATATATATATATATATATATATATATATATATATATATATATATATATATATATATATGAGCTAGAGAGAAGTATGTGTGTCGGAATAGAAGTTTATATACCAAGCTTCCATGTTGGCAACAAAGAGCTTATAAGATCGGTATTAATCTTAATCTAAAGACTATACGCTAAGTCAATCACGTCACTATTGCAAAGTAAGTTAGACAATGGGGATTAAAAAGGTTGTTAGGCTTTTCTAACATTTTTTATTGTTTTAATATATCTATGCATTCATATATATATACATATATATATATGCATATATATATATGTATATATATATATATATATATATATATATATATATATATATATATTCCTGTCCACATGCTCACGCAAATATAAAGAAACGAAATCGAATTGAAATAAAAACACAAATCACGTTTGAACTGCGATATGGTTGTTTTTATACGGATAATGTTTTGGTTTTGCAGATAGGGTATTTTTTTTTACTGGAAGGAACTATTCATTCTTTTACGGTAATTGCAATTTGATAGAGTCACGTGTGTTGATATTCACAGAAAGTAGTGTTCTCCTTTGCTATTCGCGAGCAAAGATTCATTTGTGTGTTAAGACGGCGAACATTTTACAACGTTGAAAATGTCCAGTTGCTTTATTAGATAAGTTGCTAGCGATGACGAACTCTGTAGAAAAGTCGACAAGGTAATTTTATATATTAGATAATCAGTTTATGAGGGTAATGGGATCTGAACGTTAAAGATGTTTGGCTTGGTCAGCTTAGCAGCATATCATCTCCTTTGGATGTAAGTTAGTTCCTCGGAACGATGAAGCCCATCTTATCAACCTGACACACGCTGCATTGTGAACCAAGTATTGCGCAATCCTTAACCACTTTTCCCCGTAGTTGGTACTTCTTCATTCTAGTGGCTAGAAGTATAGGATTACTAGAAACAATGATAAGATAAACGGAGAGCATATACAGTACCTGGTATTCTTAAATCGTAACCTATTTTAGTATTGACTCAACAATGCTTAACCGGTGATCTAACAGAAACCGATGTGAGAATCTTATGATGCCGTATATGCTAATTTGCTGTCAAAAACAGACTCTCAGCAATTACGATCAGTGCAATAGATTCCCGCCTGACAATTCTCCATTGCGATATACTTTTCTTGGCAGTCCAAGGATGAAAACCTACTGAATCTAAGCAATGCCTATTTATTCTAATAGTTTCGTATTTGAAAATCATCTGCTCTCGAAATTATGATCTTCCTCAACCAATCAAAGCTGTTGGTATCACTCAGCACTCTATTTTCATAGAATACCCATTGTAATACAGATTCACAATTGGAACATTGATTTCCTGCAAAAGAGAAAAATCCCCAAATACACTAACCTAATAAAAATACGTTGGCCTCATTCAAAATAGAGATGACATAACTGAAGTCATGGACTTTTTCAATTTTTCAGAGATGATAATGTTTTCGGTGTGTTACTTATTAATCATATTTTATTCCAATAAAAGTTTTTTAAAAAATAAATGGAGACAAATACCAAACAGTTATGGTTTTAGAAAGGTGGTAATTGTGTGGATATAAGACACCACTATAAAATAGTCTCAAATATTTGAGAATTATAGAACTGTATCTAATTTTTTGTGCAAGCTTTCAATACCGGTATAAACGGAGGTAAAATATTTTAACAAAAAATCAGAAATATTAGACATACGTTCTCATCGTAAAAGGTATTTGAATAAAAAGTGTTAAGACATGGGTTTGATACATCAATACATCTTAGCCCTGCGCAAAACTTTGCACGCTTCTTGTCTTATCTCAAAATACTTTTTACCTCAGTGCCCAACACATTTACGAATTTCTAATTGGCTTCCTTTCTTGTTTTATAAATTGAAACTATAAATAGATCAATCTACAGCGTTTGGGCCATGAGCGACCATTTGGTGCTTGCGACAAGATTCAATTTTAAAAAGAATATTTCGAATGCTCCGATGTAAAACTTTCGCGAAAATACTTTTGTAAAATATTATTTAATAGAAATACACATTTAATAGTTAAGAGTTTCTTTTAAAGAACCCCGTACCTGTGGAAAATGATACCATGAGGTTGTTTTCCTGTCGACTATAACATGGTTAATATCAGCTTCCTGACTAAGATGCACAAAACATTGACGTCATTGTCTTTTACTTAATTGGAATTCATTATTGAGATGAGTCTTATTTATTTATTTATTGCAGACTCTTATTCTCATCTTTTTAGCTGTTGTTTCACGACGTTTCGGCCAACTATTCCTTTGGCCTTGGTCAGGTGGTTACTGCGACGAGATGGGAACTCCGAATCTCCTAACTGCATCATCAGCAATTACTGCCTTCCATAGTTGTTGTCGTCTCACCACGATTTTCGAGAAGTAAGCCTGGCCGACTTTGGGCAGGATTAGAACCGCTATCTTCAAACTATACCCACCTGAAATCGTAGGCTTGGTCAAAACCTGTTGAGACGAAAACAACTATGAAAGGCAGTAATTGCTGAGGGTGCAGTTATGAGATTCGGAGTTCCTATCCCGTCACGGTATTCGCCTGACGAAGGCAAGAGGGATAGTTGGCCGAAACGTCGTGAAACAACAACTAAGAAAGATGAGGATAATAGTCCGCAATAAATAAATTAATTGATGTGATTGTTTTTCCTTTCCATTTGAAGCATAATTAATCATGTTCTGTAAAGCCAAAACAAAAACATTTTGCTCTATAAAACAACCAAGCTAAATCGGATGAATAAATATTTGAAGATGTTTAGAACTAAACGCATATAAACATTTATCATAATCATTGAATCCAAAAAGGGATGTTAGGTTGTTAAACAAAACAGCCAAACTAAACCACATGAATGAATATTTACCAGATTCGGCATTAAGTAAACCGAAAAGAGATGATACGCCGTAAAACTAAATATCCAAACTAAACACCTATAATAAATAGTTGTTTTTACTTGAATAATATATTTTCCGAACTTTTTTGATTCGGTAGTAAATAAAATGAAAACGGGTTTTATGACGTAAAACAAAACAACCAAAATAAACAGAATGGTCGTTTTCAAGTTCAATGCTAACAAATTCTTGTTGAACGGTCCTGTTTAATAATTAAATTTTGCCCAGTCTCAACCATCATTATTAATCTTTGCAGTGTTGCCTCACTATCCACTTGGTAAATTCCTTAATCATTATTTTCGATTAGCCTTCGAGCTTTGACAAGTAGTTTAAAGCAAAAAAAAAAAAAAAAAATCTTCATCAACAGACAATTTGTAATACCAGAAATGTATATTAAATCACTGTTCCAGGGTTTCACTAGTGTGAGATTTGTTTCATATGATTCGATTATATTTAAAAGGCCATCACAATTTATTTGTATCAAATACCGATAAGTTTTATGCGGATAGATTTCCACCCCAAAACAACAATCCTTCGCCTGTGTGAAACATTGCTCATGAATGTAAGGACTACATACAACACAAAAATGCGCGAGTTACGAAAAGGTCACCCTGATATATTATTTATATCAAATTTGATGTGCGTGGGTTTTGTGAACTAAACGTAAGTGGTGAACAGAAAAACAGAACTTTTTACCTTTTATATATAAAGAAGTGTCTATGTCATTCCATTTAATTTCCGGCAAAGAGATTTTTCCTGTTGATAAATATAGAGGCATTTTGAGTTTTTGTTTAGCACATGAGCGATAATATTCCCATTTTAAGAGAATTTTACGAATAATGCGATGTAAAACATTGGGTACTGTGGTAAATCAAGAAGCATCTCCATACTATTGTGTTCCGCTGTTCTTTGAAAGAAACTATTATCACCTATATATTTAAAACATTATTCGATATAAATATATAGTTGATAATAGTTTCTTTCAAAGAAAAGTAAAACACAATAGTATGGAGCTGCTTCTTGGTTTACCACAGTGTCGTCATTTTCTAAGCTCAATGTTAACAAATTCTTGTTGAGCTGTCTTCTTAATTCAATTTTACAGTCTCAATCATTATTTCCAATCCTCAACATGTTGTCTCACTGTCCCACTGACAAATTCCTTAACTTTGGACCTTGGAAAGCGGTGATTAGTAAGAAAGAAAGGTAGAAAATATTTCATAGACAGGCAATTTTAAAAACCAGAAATGTACATTAAAGCTCTGTTCTAGAACCCCGCTGGTATTCGGCTCGATTCACACATTTCGAATGCATTTTTTTAACATAAATAGCTACAGACAAAACATGTGGCATCAAGATCATCATATGAGAAGACAAAAAATGCCACTTCAATGTAAAATGGTCCTGGATATGACCTTAAAGTATATCCGGTGGTGAGGCTCCAGCTGACAGGCTTTGGGGAGTGTGGAGCCACCCTTTAATTGTCATTGCTCTCCGGTCCACTCTGACCCGAACGGTAGTATCTGTTAGGGTCCCAACTATGGGTTAAATAGAAACCCACTTAAAAAAACAAAAAAAAAAACAAATATATTCTATGAAAAAATTGTTCTTTAAAATAACTTGATTTGGCATTAAATAATCTGAAAAGGGGTGACATGCCATAAAACAAAAACAACCAACGAATCAAGGTCAATAACTAACCAACGATAAGTGTTATACAGATATATTCTCACACCAAACCATCAAGTATTTGCCCTTTGTCAGAAACATTGCTCATGGATTTGAGGGCTAAAGGAGAAAGTAAGGAAAGCAGAAATTACAAAAAGGCTATTGCAAATTTGAAGTTTGCAGGTGTTGTAAAACCAAAAGTAGTTGGAGGACAGAGAGACAAACACTCTTTGCCTTTTATAAATAAAGAATTGTCTGTTTTTATACTACAGAATTTCAGCCGAAAAGATTTTGTCTCTTATTTAATCTAGAAGCTTTTAGTGTGACTTCATTATGATGACATTCCTCTAGGATTTTACCAAACATGAAATCTATTTGTACACATTTTATTTTTTTAGTCTTTGCAAACTTTAGAAAACCTTCCGTATAATTAAGTTATCAGAAGGTGAGGAATGAAATGAAGAAAACAATGATTAATTCCTTCGTTTTTTTGTTTTTTTCGTTTTCGTGGGGGGGTATTTTACTATTGTCGGCGTGTTTGATTTTTGTTGCGAACATGGCACTGGTTTCTCTTTGACACGAAGAAGTTTTTCTTTGTGTTGTTTTGTTTTGGCTCTTGTTCTTTTATTTTATTTATTTTTTTTTTTTTTGGCTTTCAGAGATTCTTCTGAAAATTAATTAACAAATGGAGTTTGCCGAAATAGCATCCGAAAATGTTCTTTAATAATTACCAGCGTTTGTAGAGCATTTTTGAAATGTTCCTCTTTTCCTTAATTTTTAGAAGAACAAAGATGCATTCAGGGGAGGAACAAAAATAAGACAAAATAAAATAGAACTAAAAACAAAAAAATAATTTACTGGTGGCCCCCGACGCGTGGGACATTCATGTAATATGATTATTAGTTGCAACATCCACTGTAAGAACATCTCTAACATTTATCTTTCTCCTTTTTTAATATATCCCAAATAACACTTGGACATTCTAGTTGCTGTATTAAGAGACATTATTTGTGGATTGCAATCTATTGGATTTGGCAATGTTTCTTTTGTTGTTGCATTAGGTAAATAAATTACCTTTAAAATATTTCATATTTCAACAGATGAAATCGTTTAATTTCTCAATTGTAAAATTAAGAAATAATTTTGATTCATCACAAGTTGCATCTACTAGTGATGAGACGATTCGAGTATTTTCCCGATTCCGATACAATTACCGATTCCGATAAAATTACCGATTCCGATTTTTTTATAAATCTGTAAATATTTAACTACGAAGTAGTTATTATTTTTTTTTTTTTTTGCCAAAAACGCATGTTAAATGTGCTGATATTTTCTCAAGCGTCAAAAAATAAATTTTTAAAGGGTGATCTACAGATTAAAGTTAAAATTCAATAAATATTTATTATGTTATCATTACTAGCAGCGCTGGCAAGTTTTGCTTTTAACAAAATTAGATAGAAAAACAAAATTAAAAGAATCGATTTTGGCATCGAAAAATAGGTACTAATTTTTCCCGATTACGATTTTCATACCTCGAAAAGTTCCGATTTCTCCGATTCATGATTCCGATTAATCGTCCCAACACTAGTAGCTACCCGACGTTACCCGAGATGCAGTAATCCCATTTATTTTTATGCAATTTTTATTTGTTTGCACATATTTAAACTTATACAGGAAAAACAAAAATAAGGAGAGAATTTGAATAGCTACTAGACATTATCTAAGGTTTATTTTTTTATTAAGGTTTCGCATTACAATAAAACCGTGAATAAATACTCAAATTAACATAGCATTCGGACCCCTAATTAGATCCGATAGGTATGGTTTCTCCACACTGACTTTTACGGGGAATGATGCACCTGATGCAGGTGATGTTAACTATAGTAATATAATCAACCTGGTGAATTGTTATACTGGAATCTGGTAAAACTGAAAGATCACAAGAATGATATATGAACACATAGTTAATTTAGTCAACTAGAGAGAGGACAAAACATGTACTTAACTTCTTTACTAATTCAACATTTGAGAGGAAATGAATAATTTAATGGGGCACACGGATATCTATGTATCTCAAATAGAGATCAAGTATTTGTCTCAAGAACCCTCCCCCTGATTTTTGAAAAATTTGATTGAAATAAAACAAGAGATAACATAGATATATACATAAAGCAACTATCGACAAAATGTTTAAAAAAAAAAAGCGGAAGAAGTGAGTAGCCGCATAAGTGTATATAAATCAAAGGAAACGTTTTTTTTCTCTCCTGCAGACATATTTTTATTCTTTCGAATATAAACACAATTACAATAAAATATTTTCAAAGCTTTAACCATTCGTTTTAACGTACGTCTCCTCCACTAGTCACCCTGATATACAAAGACGGGCAAACAAATGAAACCATCCTTCTTTGGATCATGCAGTTTTTTTTATTAACTCTGCCTTTTATCGGCACCTCACATACCTGAACTTTTTCTCCCCTTCAAATTTTTCCCACGTACTTTTCTACCCCTCTCTCTGTATCAGTACTATAATGCTACAACACCATATATATATATATATATATATATATATATATATATATATATATATATATACATATATATATATATATACTTGTTTATTGTTATATAAACATGCTCACATCCCGCTGCTACAAATAGCCACTTGTTTCAATCAAACAACAGATATCATCAGGCATCGACTTGACTATTCCTAGGAATATTTATAGGAATAGTCAAGTCGCTGCCTGATGATATCTGTTGTTTGATTGAAACAAGTGGCTATTTGTAGCAGCGGGATGTGAGCATGTTTATATAACAATAAACAAGTATTATTAGCTCTTTTTATTGAGCACTATCTAACAACCTCGTTGAATTCATTAGTCCATTACTTTTGAATATAAAAAACCCGCGTATATATATATATATATATATATATATATATATATATATATATATATATATATATATAGTGTATCACAAAAGTGAGTACACCCCTCACATTTCTTTAAATATTTAAGTATATCTCTTCATAGGACAACACTGAAAAATGATTTTTTAACATGATGGAAAATAGTCTTCTGCCACATATATAACAAGTTAATTTATTCCCCCTCCTCAAAATAACTCAAAATCTAACCATTAAAATATAATCCCTGGCAACAAAATTGAGTACACCCCTTACGAAAAGTTGCCAATACTAACATAGAACAGGCCAACTCTCAATATTTTTTGTGGGGACCATCATTATCTAAAACTGCCTTTACTCTCCTGAGTTTGGAGTTCATCAGTGCTTCACAGGTAGCCACTGGAATGATCTTCCACTCTTCAATTACGACGTCGTGAAGTTGGCGGATATTTGAGACTTTGTGCACCTCCACCTTCTGCTTGAGGATGCCCCAAAGATGTTCTATTGGGTTCAAGTCTGGAGACATGCTTGGCCAGTCCATCACCTTTACTCCCAGCCTCTTCAGTAAAGCAGTGGTTGTCTTGGATGTGTGTTTTGGGTCATTGTCATGCTGGAAAACTGCTCTGCGACCCAGTTTCTGGAGGGAGAGGGTCATGCTATGCTGCAGTATTTGACAGTACATGTTGGACTTCATGTTTCCTTCAATGAAATGTAACTCTTCAATACCTGCAGCACTCATGCAGCCCCAGACCATGACATTGCCACCACCATGCTTGACTGTAGGCATGACTCATTTTCTTTGTACTCTTCAAATTGGTGTGCATGGTTGCCTCTTCTGAAGAAAATACACAAGAAAGCCCGCAAATAGTTTGCTGAAGACATGTAAACAAAACCCATGGATTACTGGAACCATGTCCTATTGTCTGATTGTCTGGTGAGACGAAATTTAAGTTGTTTGATTCTGATGGACTTAAGCATGTGTAGTGGCGACCAGGTTACAATCAGGCTTTAGTACAATGTATTCCAATTACTGCTGTTGCTGTTCATTTAAACTTGAAATCATAAAATGAGTGTGCGTATTATTTCAAGGAAAAACTGTGTTGTGTATGTCTTATGTAGGAGCATATAATCAATTTTTCCATCGTCAGTAAACAATAAAATTTCGCGTTCCCTGCTCATTTTCTCACACGTTTGTCTACTACACTCTTTCCGTGGTTTACAAGAGATCTGGTTAAATGCTCTCTTCTTGGAACTTTTATTCCTACCGATTCCTGTAAATGCAAATACCACCTCACCGGCCCAGCCATCATAGTCAAAACTGCAAGATCATGATCATGATCATGATGATGAGGATCATAATGATGATCGTGATGATGATCATGATGATCATCATCATGATCATTTATTACAAGCTATATGATTATATGTACACGCACGTACGGCTCAATGTCGTTAGCACACCGGTTCTCATTAGATCGTCGAGGGATACACAACATTGAGCCTGCTCAGTACCAGATGGGTGACCATTTGGGGAGGTTAGGCACTGTACGTACCTTCTGGGAAGGTTGGGCGGTAGGGCAGAACCTTCACACCAAACAAAGATCTCTTTGCTACAAAAAGCATCTACAAAGTTGTGAATGGCCTATGTTTCTCCAGGCACTCAAGGCTATGGATGGATAAGATGGATACGATTATCAAGATGATAGGCAAATATGCTCATGATCATCAACAACAACGGCAGTAATAAAACCAACATTATTATCTTCATCGCCAGTAAACAATGCATAATGCTCATCAGTATCAACAGCGGAAATGATGATGATCAACATCAGCAATGCAAGCATCGTCATCATCATCATCATCATCATCATCATCATCATCATCATCATCAGGTACAACACAAATATCATCATTGTAACACTCATATCACGTGAAATACCACAATCAAAATCTTTGTCGTTGCTACACAACATCCACTACAACCAATATCATATTTTTCATTTTGTTGAAAACGTTTATCGTTATCAATTAGATCGTCGTCGACGCTGTCCTCATCATCACCATCATCATCATGAGAATCAGCCTCATACACCTACCCCCATTTTCCTTCATCATCACCTCGCCCTTTCAAGGTCACAGTATTAAAAATACTAACCCACATGCCGACCGCCATCAATGCACAAGCCATGCAGTTTTGTCTTGCAGTGTGAGATCGGCAACAGGTGTTTTCAGGTTCTACGCACTTGGTCGTAATATCTAGTGGCTATGCTGGTGCCGACAGCAAGGAATTTGCTCTTGCCAAAAGCGCGTATAATTTTTCACCACCTTTTATCGTATTTATCTTCTATTAACTTTTTTATTACATTTAACCGCTTTTTTTTACATAGGCATCACCACATTATCAAGGCCCAGAGGCCACTCAAGGATAAGGGTTAAAGAGTGTACAGTAGAAATTGGACAATATAGTAATCATTAGTAATGAAAATTTGGTAAATTTGATAACTTATATGGAACGGCTCATCAAGAACTTATTTACTTTAGACTTTAACACAACCATATTATAGTCAGCCGGAAAGCAGGAAAACGGAAGACAATTCCACAGGCGTGCAGTTCTAAGAAAGAAGCTTTGTTCATAGAATCTACGATTAGGTTTAGGCACAGATAAAGAGTGCCTATATTAAAGATAGCTTTCTATGTGGGAGGGACATCTCCAGGGAAGATCCTAACTTACCTTATATGTGCTTCCGGGTTGCTTTAGCTCACACTACTGCATTTATATTTACTCTCTATCGCCCCCACAACAGCGGAGTTACTATCTTTCAAAGCATATCTGAGAAAATTGACCAAGTCCTATCTGCTTATCCTTCAGCTAACAGTCACGTATGTGGAGACTTCAATGTTCACAACGTCGAATGGTTGACCCACTCAAACAAGACCGATGATGAGGGGAGGTTCTGTCATGATTTCTCCATTGCCTATGACCTCACTCAGATTGTTCAGGAACCCACCCGTGTGCCCGACAATGACGGCCAGTATGCGAGCCTACTAGACCTTTTTCTCACAACTTGCCCTGAACTATGTTCAGTTTCTGTTCTGTCGCCTCTTGGATCTTCCGACCACTCTGTTATATCAATTAAGATAAAAATGAAATGTAATAAGTCCCCAGATGTACCTCTCCATCGTACAGTATATCGATACACTAAGGCTGTATATAAAAACCACACGCAGAAATGTACAAAACTAAAATAGGCAACAATTCATAATGATTGTATTCTATTTTTTGTTTTTGTTGTTGTTGTTGTTGTTGTTGTTTTCGTGTACGTAGCGTTTCAAACTTCGGCAATGGCGGACATGGCATAGAAATTGATTATTTCTGAGGTCTTAACAATAACTTGTATACGTTGGACTTTCAAACAACCATGTTATAGTTAGCTAGGAAGCAGACCCTCGATACAGTGCTCCATAGACGGGCAGCTCTAGGAAAGAAGCTTTACTCATGGAATTTTTGTTTAGTTTTAGGCACAAAGAGAGAGTAAGATAAATTGTTGACATCGTTGTAGCTAGGTGAACATTTGCCGTAAATATTTAACATGTATGACTGTAATAATAGAACACAGTTTTTTTAATAACATTTTCACCCCAAACAAGGCACATCGCCACTTTGATGTAGGGGGCTACTATCAAGTACATAAGCTACAGGGGTACTATGTAGGGAGTTGGGCCACAAGATGTCGGCTCACGTTACACTTGAACTTCTGCATGTCAGTACAGTTGAGGAAGCAGGGTCCCGGAAGGGAGTTCCAAAGTCTAGCGTTTCTGGGGAAGAAACTACTGGAGTAGAAGGCTCTCTTACCTCTAGGGATCTCTACTATGAAAGCGTGGGATTTAGCTGCTTGTCGGGTCTGTCGGGAGTATTTACGTCGAGGGGGTACAAGTGCTTGCAGTTCGTCAGAGCATTCACCGTTGAAGTACTTGCAGAACAGGCAGAGGGATGCAACATTTCATCGATGGGACAGAGGCTGAAGCTTAGATAACAGTTCAAGACCTATTAGGTTGGCGACTCTTTTTTGGACCTTGTCCAGTAGCGAGAGACTAGTAGCAGATGCGCCAGCGAATACAATACTCCATACATGAGCGAATGATGGCCTTATAGAGGTACAGAATACTTTCGGGCGTTAGTAGCTTTGAGAAAGAGGCAACACAATGTAGAGTGGGACATCTGCATGCATCGAAGACAGTTTTTTGCAGGCAAGACAGGGCCCTCTGAGTAGCTGTTATCAAGTTGTAGCAACAATACTACAGAAAACATAGTTGGTTCTTATACAAGTAAAAGACGGTGTCGGGAGTGAGAAATCTTTGAAGCAGTAGACTGATTCAACCATTTTTACATCAAACTTGGAAACCGATTTTATATGTTTTCCATTTCAGATCAGAAGTGAAGGTCAGTCCCAGAAGGTTGTCAAGGCGGGTGCTTCGCCAAGATGAAAGCCATTCATTTTAAGTGGAGTCAAGTGGATGTCAGAGCGTTAATGCTGAAAAGATAACAGCTTAGTTTTGGATCCATTAAAATTAATTAGCCACCTTTTTCTCTCATTGCAACATTTGATCAAGGTAAGAAAAGAGTAAGAATCAGAAAGAACTTGAAGTGTTGCCGACGTTTGAAGTGTTGTCCTAGATGTTAAAGAATGATCTAAGAATACAATTCAAAAGATCTTTAAGTAGGATCAAGCCTTAAGATGGAATACTGCTCTTGTATCTTGAAGTGCCACTCGGAGCACTCTTTCAGGTCTTGACAAAGTACAAAACCAACTTCACACTCTAGTGGGAGATATAGCTTTGTTCCACTAGTCTGTTTTGCATAGAAGAGACACTATTAACTTATTTCTTTTGTATTGTTATGTTCATGGTAGATACTTGTCTGATCTCCAACACCTAGCAAAAACCACAGCAAGGAAATTTCTTTTCACTCCACCACTTACCAAAGATCCAATGAAATTATCATGAGCAAAACTCATTTCCTGGAACATCTCACCTGCCTCTAAATCGTCTACAACATGATCGTCTTCAAGTCTAATATGAAACAAGACATGTTGAGATGTTCTCCTGGACAATTAATTACTCTTAAGAAATCTTATGCCCATCTAACTCATAGTTTCCGATTCTATTTGTAGATATCATAAAATAAATTATGTATTATTGTGACACCATATTTGAATGGTACATTCGCGTTCATTTAGAATACGAACAGCAGTTATCCAGAATATAGGAATGGTCAAAGGTAAGCCAATCAGATTGAGCAGAATTAGTCTGGGAAGACTTTATTATGTTTGAATCGAAAAATGGAAAGATTATGTTATGTCTAGGAATTTATGATCCAGTTACGAAGGGTTAAACCCCATATCTGTCTCAAGTACAGAATTCCTCCCGGTGATGACTGGGGGCGGTAGGAGAACTGTATATTTAGAGGTAAAAATTGACACTACTTTTTCCAAAGATTGTTTCGATTGTGATGATGTTGCTTCTATAATGAAATATAGGATTTTATTATCATGACTAAATGTGTCTAAACTGGCGTTCTAATGTTACATAAGATAGTGGATAATAATGTAGACATAATAAATTTGTATGTGGCATATTTTTTTGCAAACCTACGGTAATTTTGTCCCCAGAGGAATCTCTGGCCTCAAACTATATATATATATATATATATATATATATATATATATATATATATATATATATATATGTATGTATGTATATATATAAGGAATTTTGTCTGTATATATGCAGATAGATATATTCTTATACGTGGAATTGACATAAAATTACTTTCATCAAAATCTGGTTGCCATAATAGTTGATGGTTTTTATCAATCTTAAATTAATTGTTATGTATTTAAATTACTTATGTCTGATATCTAATCAGTGATTTATCTCGATAAAATATGCATTCTCAAATCAGAAAAATGAAAAATATATATGTACTGGAAACTCAGGTTAAAAAATAAGGAGCAAGAGTATGACTGATGAAGGATGCATTATTTTCAGTTCGCACGTGATCGCAGTTTACCTCAACATGTAAAAGAAAATGCAGAGCAATAATTTTCGTTGACAGTGATTTAAATGACAAAATGTTATCATGCTAATAGAAAGCTAAAGGAGAGAGATTTTCCATATGGTTACCTCTATTTGCCCTACATCCAACCCAATCATAAAATGCTAATTATTAGCAGCATACAATGCTTGGAATTTGAGAATGAGCTGTGGACGGTGCATATCCTTTTTGAATTATTTCCGGCAAACAAAAAAGGAGTTAACTGTTCTTCGTTTACAATTTAATTAAATTAATATTTGGGCGAATTAGGACAACAAATTTTGCTGATAAATCGGCATTTGAAAATCTGATAATCGGTCAATTATATGACGTCGATTAATCTGTAATCGGTAATCGACCAATATTCTTATTATTGCATCCTTAATCCAAGCAATATAAATTATTAATCCTCATTTAAAGAATTCTGAAATTTGTATTTAATACTATGTCTGGGTTGGCGGTTAAGGACTTTTATTTTTGTTAGAATCTAATAAAAAACAAAGTTCATAGATTGTTTATGGCGCCATATTGACGATGTATTAAACAGAAAACTTACCAACTTTTTAAAGCATATACTTTGGCATGTTTTTGTCTTTTATTTTACGAAGAGTAGAAAATGTATTAAGAATTCTCAAATGAGGAATAAACTCTTTTGAAGTGTTTCAGGTTACAAACGGTGGCAAGTTAACGGACAGATTAAACATTAGATAATAAACTCAAGTAAAACATTAAAAAAAAATCTTAAAGGGAGTTTTATAAGAATGGTCTGGCAAAAACTTACTCTTTTCCTTTACTGTTTTACGAAGATTTTTGTTATTCGCGATAACTTGCCTGAATTCGGATTATTCGAACTATTGTACTCATCTTTAATTTTAATCTTACAATTTTTTGCCCTATGTGAACTCATGTTTTCTTCGGGTGCATATTAAAAAACTCAGAAATTTGCATTAAATTTTGAATGAAATCCTTTATGTAATCCACATTGGAAAGTGGCAGATTAAGATTTAACAGCGTTGCCTGACAACCTGGGTGTGCTCAGTCCGAATTCAGTCTGTTAAACTTCCATGTAGGATACTGGCACTCTGTAGATGTTTCTTTCTCTGTGTAAATAATCCCTTTCTAGATAGAATAACAAGAAAGATATTGGGAAACGCATGCCAAGAATAAAATCACCTGATTCATGCGATATGCATAACTTAATCAACATTCGAAATTCTGTGCAGATTCCGGAGTTCGGCGTTCTATAAAGAATGTTCAAGATGAGTTGAGTCGTCTAAATAATCCAACACACAATATAACTTATCAATCGTCGTCTAAGAAATTTTGAAACTTGACGTTCATTAATCCCAAGTCTGGGTTGGCGTTAGGATTCACGACAAGAACTTTTATTTTTTATTAAAGTACAAGCCAGGCGTTACCCGGGTGTTTGGAGGTGTATGTTGAGCAAAAAAAAAAAAAAAAAAAAAAAAAAAGTGGTATAGGCTGGCAGGCTCAAACCCGCAGCGCAAAGGACGAGAAGAACGTGAAAAAAAAACGAGACCTCTTTGCCGTTGCTTTCATCACCAAACCAGAAGTAGCGAAGGTTTAAATTAAGGCTAGTCAATCGAAAGAAAGGACTGACTTTCGAAGATATCGACGAAAATAGCGACCCCCCCATTTGTAAAAAAGTTCCCAGTTAAGGGTAAAGGAATTAATGCTTTTAGCCAATTTTTCGATATTTGTCGCCCGAAAAGTCGGGTTTCAAAACGATATCGATCTCGTGAAAATCTGTGACCTCTGTAGAAAGTTTTAGGCAGGCATACATACATAATACACATATTTAAGTAGACAGGTGAAGTTTATATTATAGATAATTTAATTTAAAAACAAAAAACGGAAAAATTATTTTTCTCATAGAATTATTTTATAAAGCCAGTATTGAAGGCCTATGATACGGAAAAGTATCCAACTTTGTGTAACATGTTTTCGTAATTGCTTTCTCCTATTTTTCGAAGAGTAGTAGATATACTAACACTTCTCAACTGGCGAATAAATTATTTTGAAGTGTTTCAAGTTACAAAGGATGGTGAGATAACGAACAGATTAAACATTAGTCACTAAACTCAAGTAAAACACTAAAAATCCTAAGGAGAGTTGGATAAGATTGATCTGACAGACATTGTTTATTTTCAAAGACATCTTTATCTTTCTATTTTAGCGGAGGTTTTGGTTATTCTCGATAACCAGCCCTGAATTCTATTCTGATATAAAGCCGAGCCCACATACCATCATTGTAACACCCGTCGACACACAGAAAAAACGTGTTCTTGTTTTATTGTGAGATTAGCAGGTGTTTTACACGCTCTGCCCACTTGGTAGTAAATGTGTAGTGGCTATTGTGGTAACCGTAGCGATGGCATGGAAGTGTCTGCATTAGCAGCTTTAATTCCTCATCATTCCCCATCTGTTTTATCTTCTGTTTTCTTTATTCATTTTCGAGTGCTTTCAATAAAAGAAATCCGCACAGAAACATTCAAAACAAAGGTATGAAAAAATGTACGAACTGTTGTCCGTAGATTTCTTTTTTCATAATACTTGTATTCATTTTCCCTTTCTCTATATTATTTGCGGGTTTCAAACTGTCGTCTGCATCTTGCTATGAGTTATGTCGCATATTTACCGATCCAAGCTACTTCCGGTTTTGAAAATCATCGAAAGTAAACGGTGATATTTAATATGAAAACCGCGCCGAATTACGTTCATTTACTTAATCTGATAAATATGTAAATAAATATATTTATTTTTTACAATTAGCAGGGAAAGCAGAGGTTGTCCGGGATTGAATGAGGATCAACAAATGTTCCATACTTCCATACTTCTATTGTCATCGAAATCTGCCAAATCAACCATTTTTGATTGCCTGCTCCAATTAAGAACTCCAACTTTCCGCAGTGTGCCGAGAGAATCTATTGTTAACACAAACACACAAAGTTCAATATATATATACATATATATATATATATATATATATATATATATATATATATATATATACACTAGCATGGGTGCCCGGCGTTGCCCGAGTGTTTGGAGGTGTATGCTGAGAAAAACAAATAAGAAAGAAAAGTCATTTTTTTTAAATTTTACCCCTATTATGACCACTTAACATTTATTGTTTTGGGCTCAACTCAGATTATTAAGTTAGATCCATGTCCAATGAACCTATATCGAAAATTTCAAGTGTTTAGACCGAAAATTGTCGGAGGAGTTTGGTAGAGTTCTCAAAGGTCAAATCGTTGAACTTTGACCCCTTAACAGCACAATTTCTGGCGGAACACCGATCAGATAGATTTTCACAAATCTCAGTACCCAGTATATCAAATTTCAAGTCCGTAGACTAAAAATTGACAGAGTTATTGCGTAGGGAAATGTACACATACACACACAGACACACAGACACGTTCACATTATATTCACTGTTTTGGAGGTAGACCCTCAGCATAATATATATTATGAAACTACCATTAATATTTAGGTCTTTTATTTTCCAATATATGTGGAGTTTTTTCTTTCATGATTTTCTGAATAACTTTCTAATTTGATTAACCTGGGCTTCAGCATCATTTGTGTCTGTGTGACTACATTTAACGCTAGTATGACACCCGTTAACTATTTTCTCTAATATACCAGAGCCCGAATAAAACGTATGAAACCAGCACTTTTTTCAATTAGAAAGCAATGTTTTTTCAACGAATATAATTCAGATATTTTTCATTGTTTTTAAAAGTTGCGACAGTTGTTTCACTTAAATAACTGTAATTTGTAAACTAATGATCCGATTCCGCTTAAAAATGTTAACATGTGCCATTTGAATGTTTTGTATTTTATAAACATCATATGAATTTTTCACTTCATTCCAATTATTGTTTTATGTTTGCATAAAAATATTTGTTTGCACTTCTGGGTTATCTTTTTTTTAATTATTTTTTACATTCAAGATGTACTTTGCTGTCTCGACTCTATGGAAGCTGTTGCAGTTCCTGTGAACAACTTCTCTGAATTCCATTACTATATTCAATGCCACCCGGAATGTTTTACCAGAAATTTATTGGAAAAAAAACAATGTATTTGGAAACTGCGGAAAAGCAATAAACATCATTTCAAGATAGAGAACCAAGACATACAATCAGTAACATGAATTGCATGTTGTTCGCAAGAAACACATTTTTAATTATTCCAATGTAAAGTAATGGTTCTTCTACGGGAATTATACGCACTCCCATCTTCCTGTCTTAAAAAAAAAACCCAGTGGTATGCCACAACTGTCCTCATGAGCGGCACTCCTTCGGGCCAAGATCAAAACGTAGTATCTGTTCTTCAGATGCTGCACTTCAATTTCTTGTTCTCTTTTAGTAGCGGAGCACTCCCTCACGACTGAGACAATTTTTATTTTTGTTCCTTTTCTCCGCGTTAAAAAACGACACTGGTGTCTAACTCCTGTGGGGAGGCATTGTAAATATGGACTACTATTGTTATAGTTACATCCACGAGCTGATCGCACATGGTACGCTCTCACTCAGAGGCGATTACGAAAGCAATAGGATAAAGAATATACATACATGCGCGCATATACTAAGTTTCTCTTTTTAGAGCCGCTACTCCTCATCGTTGCTTGGTAATCACTAGGGCTATGGCAAGAGAATAATCTTTTCATTATATTAACTCCAGAGTATATATCTTATATTTTTTTTATATAGAGTGAAGTGTCTCTCGATTGATAAACTGTGTCTAACTGTGTCGGATATATACTCGAGAGTCTGGTATTCTATTTTCATAGCCCTAGTGATCACCGTTTCATGTGTGGCCTGTTGCCTTATTTTTGTCGATCTCCTCGTCTGGTTTAGCTATACAAATAAAATGCTCATAAAGAAAAACACAAGTAGATTTTTCCGAGTCTTTCAAGGTTTTATTCGAGAAAATTTACATAGAGAGAGATACTATGTAACTAAGTAATGACTTACTACACTAAATTTTCTAACCTGAAAAATGAGTCTATGCGCAAACGGACAGACAGCGGTAACAATCGCTTCAGTTATTTCTACAATATGGGACCGTCTCGTCCGTACATTCAAACGGAGTGACTGATTTAAAAAAAACATTTCTCTCTCTCTCTCTCTCTCTCTCTCTCTCTCAAAATCTTGACTCATGTAATATCTTCATATTGTTCGACACCTGTTATTCTGGCACGTTTGAGTACCGCCCCGACCCTGCCAACCATCTTCCGTTCAACACTGGGAACAGTTCCCTTTTAAAGATCTAGATTATCTGGATATGTACTAATGTATAACATCGTGCGAAGACCCGACCTTCGTTCAGCTAAGATATGACACTAGGACAAATGTGGTAACCACCGGTTACAAGTGTTGTTCTAGGTGGTTCGGATAGAACACCCACAGAACTTCAAAGCCGCTTCTACGATGACAGGGTTCATATGACGCTACGGGCCGGATGCTGGATGCTGGATCGTCCTTCTTGCTGAAAAAGATCACTTTAGTATGGTTTCATGCTTCTGTAGTTATTCACAAGTTGACAAACGATGAATAATCGACTATGGCGCAAGTTTTGATTTTTGTTGTAAAGGCTTAATTATTAACAACTCTGAATACAAAAATAAAAATGGAAAAAAAATGAAAATATATATAATTTTTCTTTTCTATGAGTCTCTTGATAGTCATTTAAACGGGGACCTACTTTTTTTTTGTTTTTAACAACAGAGTCTTCCTTGCTTATCAGTCGGTCAGTGAACGGGTGTTTTTTACGCAGATAATGGTGGACGGTAACGCGGTCTCACAACAACGACTCGTGGCCGACAAAAACTCGATAACAACTGATTTTTTTCTGTTTTTGCATACCTTTTAAATGGAGGATTTAGTAAGGTCTGGCTAGTGTAGGGGTTCTATCCAACCAATACCTGTCCTCTACATCATACTATGCCCCGCTCGCATCGAATAATTAGCCACTTCGCCTATGCATATTAATGAGATGATTTTCTGTCAGCAACTAACATTTTCATCAACTATTTCTCACATCTTGGCCAACCTTGGCCTTGAATGTTTAAGGTCACTTTTAGACAAAACAGGGTTAGATACTTAAAACAATCTATTCACAAACAATATTGTTAATATTCCCGAATTTGTTCTTTTTTTTTTCCTTTGCAAAGAAAATGTATTTCATATCAGCGAACAAGCCCATTATTAACTAGCAAGGTTACCTGGTAATGCCCTCGGATCGTTCATATAAATAAACAGCTCTATTTTAGCTCTTCTTAGCCCCTCTCTGGGGCAGTTTTTTACCTTCATATCTAACTGGGTCACAAATGTAACCCTTACCAAAATTCATACTAGCTAATTTAATTGCTACTTCCTAGTATAGGAATGAATGTTTCCGTTTGGAGCAAAATTGAACCATGATATTTTATTTTCGCATTTTAAACTTTAACTCAAGCCTTTATATAAAAATAAATTTATAAAATCAGCAATAGCTCTACAAGGCAATGTAAATCATAATGTATTGTGAACTATGCAACTGCGGGGAGGCATGTGAAGCTTCCTCCCGGTGTACCGCAATGGGACCCTAACTAGAGCTGGCCAATAATCGATTTGTTTAAAAAATATACGATTTCATCGATTTCAATGACAATAAAATATGGGAGGGCAAAACATTCGTTGATTCTCATTGAATCCTGGGTAATGTCAGGTTTCACTGCTAGTTATTTATTTAATGTTTATTGATCTATATTTAGTTATTTATGGTTATCTTTATCGATCTATATTAATAAATGTTTACAACAAAGTTATTAATGAAATGTTTATTATTTTTAATTAAAATACATGTATTCTATCTCGTCAAACATTCACGAGAAACACTCGTTTGGCTGAAAGCACCATCAATAATTTCCCCCACTCTTTATCTATGCCTAAACCTAAACGTAGATTCCATGAGTAAAGTTTCTTTCTGTGAACTGCACACCTGCGGAACTCTCTTCCATTTACCTGCTTTCCAACTGACTACAATATGGCCGTCTTCAAGTCTAATGTAAACAAGTTCTTGATGAGCCGTTTCCCTTAAGTAATCCAATTTACCAAACTCACACTTCTAACGATTTCTATGATATTGTCCTTTTGAATACTGTACACTTTTTAACCCTTATCCTCGAGTGGCCTCTGGGTGATTCCCCTGTAAAAGAAATTCCAGTAGAGAACTTTGCGAAGCGATAGTGAGCCGACAAAGTTAACTAGTTTTACTGGTTGTCCATTTGAAAATGCTATTTCAAACTTAATGTGACAGGTGTAATAAATTGAAAGGCCAATTGATACAAATATAAACAGATATACCGCCTTTCTATTCGTTTTCCTCCGCACGACGGCAGACTTAGAAACAATGCCAATTTCCTAATAGGGGGAAGATCAAGCTCCTGAAAAATGAGCATTCAGGATCGAGACAAAAATAAAAAAATAAAAACTTCTATTGGTGTGCAATTTATTCTATATGACTGACAGAGGACATAAAAATATTAGAATGAGATTCAGTTCAAATGTTGAAAACGGAGTATCTTATAATCTGTGGATGTATCTAAACAGATTATTTCAATCAAAACAACGAAATTTCTCGTTAAAATTTTAATATGACAAACCAACGAAATTGCTATTATTTAAAAATGGTACGAAAACGAAGGTTTTAATATCAAACTTAAAAATTACAAACCAAAGAAAATTTTTATTTAAAACTTAAAAATGACACACTAACGAAGTTTTTAATTTTAAACTTAAAAATGTCACAGTAAAGAAAGTTTTTATCTTTAATCTTAAAAATGGCACACTAACGAAGTTTTTAATTTCAAACTTAAAAATGACAAACCAACGAGATTTTAACTTAAAACGTAAAAATGACAAATCAAAGAAGTTTTTATTTAAAACTGACAAATCAACGTAAAGTTTTATTTAAAACTTCAAAATGCCACACAAACGAAGTTTTTAATTTCAAACATAAAAATAACACACTAAAGCGTCTTTAATTAAAGATTAAAAATGACAAACCAAAGAAGTTTGTACTTTAAAACCTAAAAATGATAAAACAACGAAGTTTTTAATTCAGAATTTAAAAACGCACACCAACGAAGTTTTTAATTTCAAACTAAAAAATGACACACCAACGAAAATTTTATTTTCAAACTTAAAAACCACACATCAACAAAATTCCTGTTTGTTCATTATGATACCATCCTCACGTGTATTACCTCTTGCTTCTGGTGGCAATGTAATATATGTTCTCCGAATGATTACCTGCATCTTTTTAGAGATGATGGTCAGATACAAGTAAAATAAAAACTACTTGTATGCTATCGAAATGAATTGAGATTCTAAGAGTTCATGACTTTTCACGTAACTCTACATAATATAGGATTATCTGTATACAAATAACCTAAGAAATTCAATGTTTGTAAGTATGTTATCACTGGAGCTAGGACAACAGCATATTCTTTTCATTGTTTCGACTCCCGAGTGTGTATCCGTTCATGTCTTATATACTTTTTTATAGAGTGATGTGGTTCTTGGTTGATTAACTGTGTCTAACTTTGTCGGATATACACGTGAGAGTCGAAACAAGGATAAGAATATGCTGTTATCATAGCCCCAGCTATCACTCTCTATTTATTTTTAAAAGATGATGTTTATTGCACAATCGCTGCAGATGCAATGCAAAAAAAAGTAATGTTTTCCATCTTACTTGATGCACTATTATGTCGAATATGAAACTCAAACTAAAATACTTTTTATAACCCTTTTGTCCTATCTGCAAAGAGTATAAAATATAACCGTGAATGGTGTTCGTTCCGGACGATCAAAAAATGTAAGTATATCATAAACTTCTAAAGGGATTTTGAAAATGCACTCCCAATAACAGATATATTCTGAAAATTCATTAATATAGTTACTTAGAGAAGTATGTTTTAGTTTGAACCAAGGTCGTACGATAATATTTTAGAGTCTGTATTCGTGCAGGATTTACAAAGAACGCAAGGCAATAATTTACTGCAGGAGGTGATACCTGGGAGGATGGTTTCCTTACAATAGGCCAGATACTACATTGTCTTCCCCTGTGTGAATTAAACATGGAACATTTTTAAGACGCATTAAATAAGTCGAAGATTGTATAGTAAACTTAATTGAAGCTTAAACTTAAATAGTACAATTAATAATAGTATAACTGTATAGTTTTCTTGCTTCAGACAGACGAATACCCAGCTTCTATTACCAACTTCTATTATTAATAGAAGTAACTGCATATGTTTCGCTTCAGAGAAACAATTATTAAATCTCCTTTGATAAAAGAAGTAATAGCAAAGTTATGACTACTGAAGTTTTAGTATAGCTTAGGCTTAAGGCAGGTAAATACTAACTCTTCATTAAACATATATATATATATATATATATATATATATATATATATATATATATATATATATATATATATAAGTAATAGTAAAGTTTTAGCCCCAGGCATGCATATATCAAATCTTTATTAGTGATGTAGTAAAGAATATTACTTTGTTTTCTACAGCTGTATATAAATTAATTCAAGGGATGTAATTCTAATGCTTATAGTTATAATCGCCCACTTGCTAGTTAAAAATTAGTCTTTGTGTGTGAGAGATATCTACGAATGCTATTTAGAAAACCCACAATCGGTAGGCTATGAAATGCTATCAGTAGTAGTAGTAGTAGTAGTAGTAGTAGTAGTAGTAGGCTAAAATTAGTAAAGTGAGAGAGAGAGGAGAATGATGCATGGGAGAAGGAGTTCAGGCTTGAATGATCAGACCAAACTCATTTCAGAAATGGTTTGCCATTGATAGGGCCAAACTAAATGGTCATCATTCATGTTTCTGATGGTTCCCAGACATTGTCAATCGGGTATTAGTACAACGCAATATATCTAGTGTGTCTTGTTTTCTTTTATTGTTTTTAATTATTTGTAGGATATTGACGCTGGCTGTGTTTTTGCGTCTAGATTTCCTGTTGATAAGAGTTAAAAACAAAAGGAGTTCCTGACCAAAGGGGTTACGGCACACGGCGTCGGCAGTTTCATGCTGATTAAATTATTCGTTTGTGATAATAATGTCATGTGTCAACGAAAAACAAACTTTTGGATCTGAGAAATGGATCTCCGGGGGATTAGCATTCTGTTTAATAAAGTCAAAAGTCATTGGATTGATAAATGAGGTTTATTTTCATTAATTTCTTTTTTTTTTCTTTCCATCTTATTAATTCATTTAATCTTTTTTTTGTTGTTATTATTATTTTTTTTGGAGCAGCAGTTGCATACTTTTGTTCAATGATGATTACGACGATGATCATCATCATCACCATAGCGTTTCATTCATCGTCATGTATCCGAATCCCCCCTCAAGTATGTATCAGAGTATACATCGCTTAAGGTCTGTGATGATTATGATGATGATGATAATGATGATTACGACGAGGATGATGATCTGGGTGGTGTTATTGTTATGGTTGTTGTTGGTGGTGTTGATCATGACGATGACGACGACAATGACGACATCGGTGTTATTGTGGTTGCTGTTATTGGTGGTGGTGGTGGTGGTGGTGGTGGTTGTGGTGATGGTGGTGGTGATAGTGGTAGTGGTGGTGGTAGTGATGATTATGATGACGATTATGCTTAGGAAGATGCTGACAACAACGATGCTGTTGCTGTTGTTATTGTTGGTGATGATGATGATGATGATGAGGAGGAGGAGGAGGATGATGATGATGATCATCATCATCATGATCATATTTTTTTTTAAAAATATCAGCAGTAGCTGTAAGATAGTTGACATGTAAAGATATAAGCAGCAGTAGCCGTTAAAGTACATATACAAATTAAGAAGGGTGCATAAGCTTGACCAGAAGAAAAAGAAAAAATACTTCATGTAGTCGAAAGGAGAAGCAAAGTGCGCGCCGATGGAAAATGGACGTGTAAAGTTGAAAACGAGAAAGGGCTAGCTAGGGCTAGCCTTTGACCGGGTGAGATAGACGCGTGGCCCCGTGGTGGAGTCGGAGATTTTTAAGCTGGTGTCAAGAAGGCAAGGATTTGTTAATCTCATAGTAGACGAATTTTTTTTATTTTGCTTTTTACTTGTGGGTCACCGCTTATCAAACCCCGAAGGCCACTCGATGATAAGGGTTAATGAATTTGAGGTGATGGTGAAGTAACCTTTAATGATGTAAATTGGGTGGAATTTGTTTATTTATTAGGACCACCTAACATGAACTTGTTTACATTGGATATGAAGGCTACCATGTTGTATTACGCAGCGAAGCATGCCAGCGGAACAGTGTTCCAAAGGCGGGCAGTTCTAAGGAGAAAAAGCTCTAATCATGGAATCGGCGTCTACATTTAGGCACGGGTAGAGAGTAGGGAAATCATACATAGTGTTTTTAGCTAGAGTGTTTTTGTGAACGTTGGACAAGCGGGGACCATAGATTGGAGTTCAGACGAGCACTTACACTTACCATAAAATAGCGATAGAGCAGAGACAGGCTGGTTACGTCTCTTCTGTGGGAAAGGGGTTGTAGGGAAGAAAAACGGCATCACTAACTAGGTTTCGAAGCCGGTTTTGAATTCTATCAAGGCAGGATTCTGCTCCGATGTTACAACATTGTAAGGCGTATCTGGCTCTTATACAGATTAAGGATCGCATCAGGAGTGAGATACTTACTGGAGCTGTAGGGTTATCCAACCATTTTCCAACGATTCTGGCAACAGATTTGATGTATGTGTACCATTTCAGATGAGGAGCGAACGTCAGTCCCAGAAGCTTGTTAAGGCATGGAGCTTCTCCAAGACTAAAACCATTCATTTAATTGGGGCGTGGTGGGGTTCAGAGAGATTATGATGAAAGGAGTGAAGCTGTGTTTTTGATGCATTAAAATTAATTAAGCACCTTTTTGCCCCCCATGACATCACGTTCTCAAGATCAGAAGAAAGAGAAACAGAAATATCCTTGTCATTTTGAAGTATCCCCATACATCGTCGTGTTGTCTACATAAATGTCTACGAATAACCTAAAAATGTGATTTGGGGGATCATTGCTGAAGACCAGGAACAGGGTTGGACCCAGGATGGAACCCTGAGGGACACCAGCATTAATACAGTGAGTTTCTGATTTCTGCCCATCAGACTACTCTTATAAGCCTATCAGAGAGAAAGGATTTATAACTGCTATTCTATAGCTGGCGATCTTGTGAAGTAGGCCTTTATGCTCCACTTGATTAAAAGCTTTTGATATGTCAAGAGTTATTACTCTAGAGACAAAGCCTCCATCGAGCGATTCACTAATCTTGTGTGATATAACAATTAGTTGTAGATCTCTCAGAACGGAAAGCATACTGCATTTCACTTAGCAGGTGATTTTTGCAGAGATGGCTGACCGTTTTCTGTTTAAAACAGATTCCAGCGATTTACTCATAACGCATAGGAGACTGATCGGTCTGCACTGAGAGGGAGATGATCAATCATCAGAATTTTTAAATACTGGACCGATTGATGAAGTTTTCAAAGGTGTTGGAAAGCATTTTTCATTAAGACAGCTTTGTATGTATAAGAGCTAGCCCCGGTTTAAGCTTTTTGAGCAATATAACTGGAATGCAGTCGGGGCCAGTTGCTTTACTAGAATCAAGGTTTTTGATAAGAAACATTACGTACAAAATTTTGTATATGGCTTAGTGTGTCTTCAGTCAGAGGAGGGAATGCGACCTTGATCATGAAAGTAAAATTTTCTGCAAAGTTCTTGGGAAAGAGTGTTGCTTTATCAGATGCTGACCGAGATTACCTCAGGTCCATTGATGATGGTAGGGATAGAGGACACGCTTATGTTAACGACCCTGTTTGTTATTCACCAAAACTGGTGGGAGCAAACCCGCTGCTCAGCTACTTTAAACTTGACGTCCATTTCAAAATTGATTTTATAACATTCTCTACTAAACATTTTGCAATTCAATTAACTTGAAATAAATAGCTTTTCGTCTGCTTCCTGATTACATACATGAAATAATCTGACTTATTATTACTGCTGTGCAAGTTTTATGTGAATTACACCAGTAAAATTTAGAGTATACATTTTTGGACTTTTACTATTGTGGCAACTAATTTAATTCAACCCATTTTAACAAGAGCCGGCTTTCGTTTATTTCATTAGCTTTAAAATAAAACCCAAAATAGATGCAGGTAATGA
>NC_136497.1:79228115-79323115 GCF_053919585.1 Euprymna scolopes | reverse complement strand
ATATCTCTGAATGAATGTTTTTTTTTGTCATAAAAAGAAATGATTTGCTGAGAGTTTATTATTTTCCTTGGCCAGTTTAACGTAAAATATTTCCCTGTAAAAATTCTTCTTTTTTTATCTATAAAAACCGGATTCCTTTGACTTTCGTTACTTATCAGGTGAATTTCTGTAGAAAACATATCTAAGAACACTGCTAGACATATAAATTCGCTTTGTGTGAAATTTACAAAAGCTCAGCCGTTTCGGAATATAAGAGGAGCGAACTCACACACACATACACACAATGTGTCTTTTATATAATAGTAGATATTTTGAAAAGTAAAATTGCCATTAACAAACATGAAAGAAAAGGTTCTGTTACTTAATTAAGAACATGTGTCCTTTTAAGTTATAACTAGCAGGAAGAAGGTAGCCTTCGACACCGCCGGTCGTAAAATACGCTTAAATATATTTTAATTCATGCAAATTACTTATTTTATTTCAGAGAGCCAATTCTCTGTAGAATATTATATTGCACCTAATATATAATACTAATTTCCAAAGTTAAAAAAAATGATTGTGTGCCATCAACTAGAATCGAAACCAAAACATTTAACGCTCCAGCCGTGTTCCCTAGACTTTGAACTAAATCGACAGATAGATAATAAAGGTTTATATTAAATCACTAGTAGCTATGACTATGATTACATAACTACACACGTATACCTACTGTTTTATTTATATTGAGGTTTTAGCCTAAGATTTATCCGATAAGTAACCTTTGTATTGTGTTAGCTTTAATTTGTCTAAAAGTACGTGTATTTCTTATATAATTGATGCATCATTCTTTGTTAAATAACGCCTACAATATGTCTAAATTGATAATACAAAAACATAAACAAAAATAATAAATGTTTTCTCTAATGTTTCGTATACTAAAAAAATACCAGCATTAATATTTTTTTAAAATTAAGCATAATAATCTTGCTTATCCTGCCTTTTGGGAATATTTAATGTAATTCATTTACGAAGAAATGTTTATATGTTTAGGCTTTCATAAATTATTACTTACGTAGTAGGAACCGCGGAAATTCCGTGGTATAAAGAATTTATGAATCAATAAATATGTTTTGATAAAGCTGATATTTATCTGTATAGCGCCCAAAAACGAGATTTTCGGGCAGAAAAACTAATAACTGTTTTTTTTTGTTTTTTTTTTTACACGGTTCACCACTTATCAAGGCCCGGAAGTCACTCAGGGATAAGGGTTATTGCAAGTACAGTACGTTAGTGTGGAAATTTAATGAAGTGTTTACTTAAGAGGGCGGTTCATTAGGAATGGTTTACTTAAGGGGGCGGTTCTAAGGAAGTGTTTACTTAAGGGGGCGGTTCATTAGAAAGTGTTTACTTAAGGGGGCCGTTCATTAGGGATAACACGCGACAAATATGAGTTTACTGACATTTCTATGAAAATAGTTTCCATATTTTACATATGAAACCAACCCAAAATGATATAAATTAATAAGTACTAATAAATACTAAGAAAGTAATATTGTGCTACATAGTTCAATACAAATAATAAAACTACATTGTAAGAACAATCTTTAATTTGCTCTTTCAGTCAGGAACCTCTTAGTAGACAATGTTCTTCTTTTTGCTCTGTTTCTTTCAAATGTTCCCTTTTTGCTTAACGTTTCGCTGACATTTTGTTCAGGGAAGAACTACTGCACACTGAAATTACAACGAGTTCCTTTTTCACATAAATACAAAAATGGTCATATATTTTTATAACGATATTCGAAAACGAGGCTATATCAAAGAGAGGTCACTCGCATATTCTTGTCCAGGGTTGCCAGATTGGCCTTTTTAAAGCCAGTAGTCTTTTAGGAGCAATTTTGCTTTCAAAAATTGTAGTTGGCGTAACGTATAAATTAATTAACAAGGGAACAAGCAGAATATTATATGATTTTTTTCCGAAAATTATCAATAATTGTTTTTGTCTATGATAAACATATTCAGTAGCAGATATTTAATTAATGTACTAGAAGGTTACACAAAATATGTCGCTAAAATATCTTTCAATGTTAAGAAAAATAATATGCGGTAGGTCAAATATTTGGAATAGAATTATTCTTCGTCAGAAAAAAACTCTTGTAAAAGACGTTCTGACGGATCTGCTACCGCTATAAATCCATAAACTCATATTGCACAAAAGAAAATGGATTCATCTACACGTTTTTTTTTTAATTATTACACAGGAATCACCATTTATCAAGGACCGGAGGCCACTCGAGGATAAGGGTTAATGGGTATGCATTAGCCAATGTGATCATAGCGTAGTAAACATAAGTAGTGGGAATTTTGTAAATTGTATTACTTAGGGGGACGGTCCTTTTGGCTGAGATCAAAGTGTAGTATCTGTTCCGGCAGATACATCGTCCGTTGCCAAGATTGGCCTTCGGGCCGGGATCAAAGTGTAGTATCTGTTCCGGCAGATGCTGCAAGCTATGACTAGCAAAGACCAGATGTAGGGGCAACCCCACATGCCTGACCTTTAACCAGCTCCCATTTCCCACCTCTCGGGAGCTGGTCCCCTTTTCCCATTCCCCCTCCCTTCACTCCTCACATTAAAAATCGGCCTTGTGCCTAATTTGCTCGGTGGGGGAGCAAATAAATACCATCTGTTCCGGCAGATACTGCACTTAAGATAATTTGTACCAGTCAATGGAGGGGAAACCCTCTATACTGGGACAATTATTATTTTTGGTAACCAGAGTGCCCCCTTTTTGCCTACTTTTAGGGGAGCTGGTTTTTACCTCACATTAAAAACGGCCTTGTGCCTAATTTGCTCAGTGGGGGAGCAAATAAACACCATCTGTTCCGGCAGATGCTGCACTTAAGATAATTTGTACCAGTCAATGGAGGGGAAACCCTCTATACTGGGACAATTATTATTTTTGGTAACCAGAGTGACCCCTTTTAGGGGAGCTGGTTTTTACCTCACATTAAAAACGGCCTTGTGCCTAATTTGCTCAGTGGGGGAGCAAATAAATACCATCTGTTCCGGCAGATGCTGCACTATGAGACCATTGCCCTTGTGGCAATTGGTTATTGGTTCATGTAGGGGCAATTCCCCCTTCCCCTTCCTCTTCCCCTCCCCCTTCACTCCACATAAAATTCGACATTGTGTCATATTTTGCTTACCTGGAGAAGCAAATAAATACCTACTTAGGGGACGGTTCATCAAGAACTTGTTTACGTTAGACTTGAAGACAGTCAAATGTTAGTCAGCTGGAAAGCAGGCAATCGGAAGAGAGTTGAACAGGCGTGCAGTTCTAAGAAAGAAGCTTTATCCGTGGAATCTGCACTTAGGTCTAGGCACAGACAAGGAGTGTGGGAAATTATTGATAGTGGTTTCGAGTGTATTCTTTTATAATATATAACTTATCGATGAGGTAGAAATAATTAACATATCTCGTTTTATAAATTGTTTCAGTGCAAAAAATAACATATACAAATAGTTAGTTGATTTAGTTTTTAACATATCTTAGATATATTGGAATGTTTACCTCATGAATCGACGTTAGACTGTTTACTAACATTTTTGTTGCAATAAAAACTGCAGGTCGAGGCAATTTTGATAACTCTTCGAATGGATGGGTGTATAGTTGCATAAGTGATTGCTTTTTGATCTTGTACCTGCGCTTTCTGTGAGCTTTCGTTACAGGAACCAGCGTCTTTCGGGCGCTTTCGTAATTTGAATTGAAGTCGGAATCGGTAATCGTGTCGGAATATGGAATTTAGAACGGACTCGATTGTTGTATCAGAGCCGTGAAAAATATTAGAATCGCCCGATCACTAATTAGAAGTGATTACCGCCTAGCACATTTAGCAATTGCGCTGAAGGTTACATCGGTCGAAACGTTGCGAAAGTAACAACCAACACTGGGCCAGTCATTAGAACAATACAAATAATACAAATCACGAATTTGATCGTTATCGATCACTTTTCAATAACTACAAAGCACCGATCATCTACTGCAAATTGAACCACAGACCACCACAAATAAAACCACAGACTATTGTTATAGAAATTTCCGTCTATCCCCAATCTAACCACTGTTTGAAAAAGACTGATTCATACCTTTCCTTGGGGCATTACTCTTGGTGACTCAACAGTCCATGCCAATCGAACCTAAGGTTTACTTAGCTTAATTATTTTTTATTACAAACTTGTTTTCCTCTTTCTCTCTTGGTACACAATGTCCTCAACCTTCTCAACCCGTTTGCCCGTCCCCCTTCCATTATCATTGTATTAATTGTCTCTTTGCATCCAGATGATAAGGTCCTTTATGGCTGTAAAGTTGACAAGAAACACCTTTATGGTACACGACTGCATGTGTCGCTTCGTTTCTCATTATGTCAGATTAATAAATGAACGAAAGACGGGGATAAAAGTGAACAAAAAAAAGGTGAAAGGAGAAAATACAGCAGTAATTAAGTATTAATCAAAAAATTCATCGAATCAAGATAATGGACAATATTGAATTTTCTGGCTATTAATTGGGGTGGGGAGGACATATTTTTCTCCTTGCCAACTGTAACACATCCAATAGAATCAGAATTATGTGATATTTAAAAAAAATCGATGAAAATGCATTTATTTTCGCCTGAATGTAGCCCATCAGATGAAGCGACAGCCGCTTTTATGAGATACATGGTTCAATTATTGATTATTAAATTAGTTGTTTGTCTTGTATAGTGGCATACGAGTATACACACCTTTTTTAATTAGACAAAAGATATGATTCACCAGTGTTTGCAGTAATCTCTACTAATATATAAAAGTAACTTTCTGTATGTGTGTTTCTGTGTGTGAGTTCGTTCCTTATGGAATCCGAAACGGCTGGGCCGCATTGTATGAAATTTCAGACAAATGTATTTTATGTATCTAGTAGTTTTCTTAGATAGGTTTTGTATCGGAGGGTCTTCGATAAGTATCGATAATCGATAATTGAAAAAATCCAATGAAAGAAAGAACAGGCGACTTTGACCAAATTTAACACCTTACACAGCCTAACATCACAAGAGCATTTGAGAAGTTTTATTATCACACAAGCAAAAAGATCCGATATATAAAATCAACAGTAGGATATATTTAATATGACAGGACGCGTATTCGAAATGAATGTTACTGTTAAAAGCACAACTAAACCCTGGTACTTGACTTTTTCATTTAAAACTTCAATTCAAACAACTATCACCGCACGAGCAGAAAGACCAAACATATAAATAATAATAAGTTTTTAATATGACAGGGGCGCGTTCGAAATGAATATTTCTGCTTAGTGCACAATTGAAGCATGATACTTGACTGTTGCATTTTGAACTATAATTCAAGACATTATATAATTAAAAATAATTTTATAAAATAAACAGTAGATTCTCTACAGTGCAATGCAAACTACAATGCTTTGTGGACCAAGTCAGTGCGGGGAGGTATGTGAAGCTTTCTCCCGGTGTACCGCCATGTGTCCCCTATGAGCAGGGAATTGATCGATTTTATTGAAAAATGAGCGATGTCACCGATGTCAATTTCAATAAACATGTAGGATTGTAAAACATTCATTGATTATCATTCAATCCTGAACAACGCCGGGTTTCCATGCTAGTATTTATATAAAATAAGACTTCAATAAGTAAATTCAAAAACAAAGTAAGAAGAAATGAATAAAACGCCTCAAATTGGAAAGTTTCAGAAAAAAAAAAACAATAGAAGCAAAAGTACAAACCGGTAGAGAATGGAGGATTTAAAGACAGAAGAGATAAAACACAGAAAAAAATGTCTCATCGTGGACATAGAGTAAAGAGTTCACTTCTTGGTTAAGTTGAGATGGTAGGAGAGATGGTAGGAGAGATGGTAGAACTTTCTGTTGGTTTTCTTCCTTCTAAAAATTTGAAATAGATTTCCCGGAGTACTTAATAATAGATACCACATACGAAATATTCATATTGACGGCAAAGTTAAGCAAGTGTACGTCTGATCAGTGCCAGATGGGTGGCCACTTGAAAATATCAAGTGTCGTATGCTGGAAGGTATCTTCACCCTCCTACAGGAATTGCAAATACCTAACGTTATTATCTCCCCTGATCGAAGTATCGATATGACCAGAGACCGCTTGTAATGGTCACATAGTCTACAAATTCCTCCTTCGAAGGAAGCCGGTTCAATCTTTTTATGGTGAATTTCGCTTTGATAATAATAATAATAATAATAATAATAATAATAATAATAATAATAATAATAATAATAATAATATATAGTGTATCATAAAAGTGAGTACACCCCTCACGTTTCTTCAAATATTTAATTATATCACTTCATGAGATAACACTGAAAAATGATTTTTTGACACAATGAAATCTAGTCTGTCTGCAACATATATAACAGAGTTAATTTATTTCCCCCTCAAAATAACTCAAAATATAGTAATTGAAAACTAAATCCCTGGCAACAAAAGTTGTTACGAAAAGTTGTCAATATTAGCACACAGCATGTCAACCCTCAATATTTTGTGTGGCCACCATTATTATCCAAAACTGCCTTTACTCTCCCGGGCATGGAGTTTATCAGAGCTTCATATGTAGCCATTGGAATGCTCTTCCACTCTTCAATTACGACGTCGCGGAGCTGGCGGATATTTGAAATTTTGCGCATCTTCACCTTCTCCTTGAGGATGTCCCAAAGATGTTCTCTTGGGTTCAAGTCTGGGGACATGCTTGGCCAGTCCATCACATTTACCCTCAGCCTCTTCAGTAAAGCAGTGGTTATCTTGGATTGTATTTTGGGTCATTGTCATGCTGGAACATTGCTCTGCGACCCAGTTTCTGGAGGGAAGGGGATCATGCTCTGCTGCAATATTTGACAGTATATGTTGGAGTTTATTTTCTCTCAATGAAATGTAACTCTCCAATACCTGCAGCACTCATGCAGCCTCAGACCATGGAATTCCCACTGCCATGCTTGACTGTAGGTATGGCACACTTATCTTTGTACTTCTCACCTGGTCGCCACCACACATGCTTAAGGCCATCAGAAACAACCAAATTAAATTTCGTCTCATCAGACCATAGGACCTGGTTCCAGCAACCTATGGGTATCGTTGACATGTCTTCAGCAAACTGTTTGTAAACTGTTTTCGGGCTTTCTTGTGTGTTACCTTCAGAAGAGGCTTCCTCCCGGGGTGACAGCCGTGGACACCTTTTTGAGGAGTACAAAGATAATTGTGCCATGCCTACAGACAAACATAGTGGTGAGAATGTCATGGTCTGGGGCTACATGAATGCTGCAGGTATTGGAGTGGGCCTTGAGTATGATACTAAAGTAACAATCATAGTACGCCTCATCATACTCTTTATTCTCATACAAATGCTGGCCAATGGACAACTCATGAATTGGTGAGCAGTCGAATATGCGCGGTGAACGCCCGTTAATATGTCTTTTCACTCTACTGTGATTTGCGGAAATTTGCAGTGACATGCTTTGCTATTCTGACTGCCAAGCATTAAAGAGTACGATCAATATAGTCAGCTTCATACTGATATTTCAATTTATATATCACTAAACCTTTTTCATTTAGTGTGAGAAGTACACCTTTCTGAGACCTGGAATGTTGATGACACACTTTTAGTCCCAAATACCACACTGGTTCTATTGTACGACAAGAACCAGATACCATAGGCGCAATTTTATCAATAAAACCTTTAACAATGAATAGAAATTTGAAGAGGCCATGAAGAATTATCTATATAAATTGATTAAGTGCAAACTTGTATAGAATTGTCAACCTAGAGAAAATTGTTTAAATTTCCATAATTATTGTTTTTCTCCAAATTTGCTATTTCTGATAACATTTTTCTGCAGATACTTAGCTCGTGACGTATTTGAATGCGAGCAATACATATGACAACACACAAACAAGCGCGAAGAATTTATTAAACAAACGTACTACTAATTGTTTAAATTAATGTCGATAGTAACATTGGATTTGTTAGTGTAAATATTGTGACAAAGTAGTTTTAACGAAATCAAACAACGAATGAAAAAATTTGAAGTTTTAATTAAATTTACATCTGACAGTAATTGTTATCGATTTTTCTTTTATTATTGCCGATTTATTGTAATCAGCCCGATGTAAATATCTCGCAAAAAAGAAAATATCAAGTTCACATTTTCAAAGTGTTATTTTGAAAAGGGGGGTGATTCGGCGGCTCAAATGGTTAGCATACGTAAAGGAAGATGATATGTATATGAAATTACGTCAAACATAAGTATTTTTTTTAATTTTATAATTTAGTTTAAAAGTAATTTATACATTTCATCACCCCGTGTTAATCAGATTGTTTAGTTTTACTTACATTTTTATTCTGTAATCTAAATAATTAATGGTAATTAGGATCCTGAGCGATGTTGGGTAGCTTTGCCAGTAGATATAATATATATGAATTTATTCATCTTAAGAAATCAACACGTGAAGTCAGAACTGGTGAAATTATGGTTTTGTAAAGATATCAGATGCTCTCTATTGTCAGTAATGTTCTAGACTGATAGAGAGAGTTTACCGTCTTTGCAGCAGCCTTGGCAATATCATCAATGCATTTGTTCCGATTCGTGTTGCCTATTAATGGAAAGACGAAGAGTTTGAACGATGAGCTCTCAGCTAATGTGTTATTAATCATGGCAATCGCTGGTTGAAAAAGTAGTATATATTTTCGACATCTGCAGTCTGTCCTTGAGTTTTCCGGCATCGTGCGTATCAAACCAGGTCATCTCATGTCCAAGCATGCTTTGCATTCCTTACCGATTCTCAAAGTCTGTTTCTTACTTGCAATATTCAAAAATGCCACATAGTTCGATATAAAAATACCTGAACACTCCCGTTTGTGGAAATATTCATCTCTATCTTTACTTTTACATAAAAAAGACTTTGCCTGTGTGTCTGTATATCTGTGTATGAGTTCGTATCCCATGGACGCGGAAACGGCTGGGCCGATATTTTTGGAAATTTCACTCGAATTGATGTATCTGGGAGTACTTTTGTATTGAAATACGTCTGATAGGTATCGAAAATCGATAACCGAGCAAAATCGGATTAAAGAAAGAAGTCCGATTTCGGCCAAAGCCAACACTATTATAAAACCTAACATCACAAGTGCATTTAAGAAGTTTTATCATCGTACAAGCAAAAATATAAAATCAACTGTAGATTCTTATAAAAGGTAGGGTGCGTTCGAATACATGTTTTTATTTAGAGCACAATTAAATAATGGTACTTGACCTTTGTACATGCAATTTTAATTCAAGTGATTACGTAAAAATAATTTCATAAAATTCACAGTTGGTTCTTTGATAAGACAGAGGCGCATTAGAAATGAATATTTCTGTTTAGAGCAAAACTGAACCATGGTATCTGAGTTTTGCAATTTAAAATTTGCGTGAAGCTATTACATAAAGATACTTTTTATGAAATCAACAGTAGATTCCCTACAGTGCAATGTAGACTAAAATGAATTGTGAACAAAGTCACTACGGGAAGGCATGTGACACTTTCTCTCAGCACACTGCGGGCAGAGGTAGCAAACTAGAGCAAACAATCTGTCAATTTGATTAAAATGGGTGGTTTCACCGATTTACATGAACATGCATTAGGTGAACATATACTGAGGAGACTTTCGTAACAAAAGTGTTGGTCATATTTCGAAATACGATAATCATAAATGAGAAATAAATAAGTTTAAAATACTCATGTATACCATGATAAATAGCTTAAGATTCAATTATTGCCCCTCGGCCACGCATGATACCGTCGCCAATGGTTTTTTTTTTAAATTTTTACTAAAAAAATGTTTCCTTTCGAAATTCTTTGAAAAGCATTTTTACATTTTTTTATTAAAAAAAAATGACAATGGATTCTTTAAGTTGCAATTATTATTTAGAATGTCTGCGTGAAATTTGTTTGATTCAAAACCATTTTCATTTTCTATTGTCTAGCAACTCTTCAGCGATTCAATTATGGACGTCCTTGTGTTGCTTCACAATGGATTTAATTTATGTGATTGAAAAGTTGCACAATCTGGAAAACTTATTGATCGCATCATGTATACGCATATAAGTAAAAATTAATGCATATACATATATATATATACATATGTGTGTCTGAGAGAGAGATATATGAATAAAAACAAATTAAAATCATGTGATTAAAAAATACGACATGCATACATGTATATATATATACATAATTCATACTCATATATATTAATATATATTGGGATGCGGTATATATATATATATATATATATATATATATATATATATATATATATGAATAATACATAAATGATATAATAATGCTATGCTGCTTTTAGTTTTCTACTTGTTTATTTATACATATATATATATATATATATATATATATATATATATATATATATATATATATATTTTCCCTTGAATATCTTTAGAATATTTCTTGTATTTATCTCTATTCTGGGTTCCTGCAAGCACTGCATCAACTTGCTTTCCCTACGTCACAATAGTCCTAACGTTCATTTAAGGGATCATCAGTTGTTTATATGAAATACTGTTTCGCTGATTTAAAAACAAAACTATATAATAAATCATGGCTCCCAGCTGTGTTGGTCAAACACCACCTCCCTTAGTCACAACAACAAAAAATGTTCTAGATATTGGATCTAGCTACCTACTCATGATTAATTTGGCGTACATATCCATGTTATAAAAAATACCTTCCTTATCCGTGAGATCGTCCCTGACTCCAAATTCAAAATGGGTATATATTTTTTTAAAATTCACCAGCATTGTATTTATAAGATTAGGATTGATTCATTTTACTACGTATCACCCCTACTATGATTACGACTTTATATAATTACATTCTTATTTATTAATTTAAAATATATAAAAGTTAAAAAATATTTATATATACATTTATATACACAATTTTTAAAAAATATAACATTTTATACGTTATTGGTATAGTTTTTGATTTCCTTTATGAATATATTCTGGTTAATTTTACACGATTTAAAAGCATCAGAATAACGAACAAATGCTTTATTCAATTGTTTAAATATTTTTTGTTTTATTAGCGTCTTCCTTACTCATACTTATTAATTAGCTAGTATAAAATCTATTAATATTTATGTAACGCGAGCTATTCTCAGAAACTCTGAAATAATGGTTCCATAAAACATAAATACATGGCAAGTACTATCTTTGTGCGGCATGCGAACTTTTTAAAAGGGGAAAGAGTTTCTTTTATCAAATATTTTATTAAAAAAAAATTCCCTCCTACATTTTTATATCCGGAAAAGTAGCTTCTAACTCCTTTGGATATATAAGATTTTTATTTTTTTTATAAAATGTCCCGCTATCGTTTATACGTATAAGGTCATCATCAATATAGCTTCTACAACCATGAAAAGTATATGTTTTAGATATATCATTTCCTATGTATGATGACATATATATATATATATATATATATATATATATATATATATATATATATATATATACAAGCAAAAGTACCCGTCGTTGACTGGGTTCAAAAACAGCTTACAGAAAATGGACTCTGATTTATGAAAGTATGATAGCTTATGAAAAGGAAGGGTTGTAAAGAGATAGCTTCGAATTTGGGGGTATCAAAACCAAAGCAAAATATGATGAATAAAAATAAAATAGATAAACCCCATAATTTATTATACCATACCTGTTCACACAATATTCTGTGGATCTATATTAAAAAAAACAAACTTGTTTAACTTTGTGACAGATTTACATTCTATGGAGGTCAGGAGCGAACGAACATCCCATAATTTTATTATACCATATTTCTTCAAACTTAAACATAATTATCAAAGTATACTTACGCAGATAGATATGAAAAGTCTTTATTAAAGTTTGTGCCTATTACCATTCTATGGAGGGCAGGCGCGAACGCAGACCCCACAAATTTAATGTACCATCCCTATTTAAGTTAAAGCATACTTATCAAAGTATTATTATGTACATCTATATCAAAAACACTTGTAAACGTTTTTTTATTTCAAAATTTTTAATTTCCATATTTTGTGGACCAGGCGCGTACGCAGACCCAACAATTTTAATGAATCATCGTTATGCCAGATAAAAAATACCCATTCCTGTGTCTCGATACATCTTCTCTCAATATATGTGATCAGTTTTCTATAATAGTAAACCGTATAAGAGCCTATTCGTAACCAGACACACACACACAGACGTTCAGCTTTATATTATCAAAATTGTGCAGGATCTAATCCTATTGGGATGCCTATAGTTTGGAGTAATATTTTGTTTCCTATTTGAAAATAACTTTAATAAGATGACTGATTAGTACTTTTAAAATACCCGTAGAAACACTAGTTTTACAGGGTTTTTTTACACCAGAAACCTTTAGAATTTCATAGTTCTATATATTTACCTCTATAACTATCACAAGTTAGATCTACAGTATTGTTTAATTCTATATAAGTTCAGACACACCACAGCTCGCAGAAACCATGAAAGCCAAAGACCGAGAGTCAGAAAATCTAGTTTAGCCTTAACTCGAGCTCATGTGGAATTTTGGTATAGATTTTGCTTTTATTCTAGAATTTATATTATATAATCTTTCTTTAACTGGCTGGGAATTATTTACCACCCTAAATATATTTATATTACTATAGAATTTTCTTTTCTGGTGGAAATTATTTATTTGATTTATAATTAATTTAAACACTTAAGATATAGTTTTACTTAAAGGTTTGGTAATGCAATAAATCTAGCGCCAATTGGGGTATTGTGCATTTGGAAATTTACAAACCCATGTACGTATTTCATTATCAACGGAAATACATGCAATGGAATTGAACATTAATTCAATATTTGATGCAGTATCTCCGCACCGCAAGGATTCTGGATTTCTTCTACCAACGGATCTTTATATCGCCGACGCGGACGACCATTTGGTATACCCTTCGAAATGGAACAACAAAACATTCTTGATATATCGGATTACTGATTTTTCCCCTCGATCACTACTCCTCCGACCTGGCAGTAATATTCCCGAAAATATTCAACAAATTCTGATAATCGTCTGCTCAGGCTATATTAAATCCTTTTCTCTTTGACTTTTATTAACCATTCCAATAACATTATATATGTGCTGAAAATATATGTTTAATCATTGCTGAACATTTTACTAATTGCATTTCATTTCCTCTGATGATGTGAGACATTATTGAAAATCCATGGATAAAGGAAATAAAGATAATTTTTTTCTTTATAGTCCTTGTTTTAAACAAAAAATTCTTAACTTAAATATATTTGTATATATTTTGATTTAAAGAATTTAACTTTAAACTTAGCTGTTAAGGGGCCAAAGTTCAACGAGTTGACCTTTGAGAACTCTACCAAACTCCTGCGACAATTTTGGGTATAAACACTTGAAATTTTAGAGATAGGTTCCTTGAACATGGATCTTTCTTAATAACTTGATTTGAGCCGAAAACAATAAATTTTAAGGGGTCATAATAGGGATCAAAGTTAAAAAAATTGACTTTTTTTTTTTTTTTGCTCAACATACACCTCCAAACACTCGGGCAACGCCGGGCCGAAATGATAGTATATATATATATATATATATATATATATATATATATATATATATATATATATATATATATATATATATATATACTAACAGGGCATTCGGCATAGCCCGACCATAAAATACGTTTAAATATAATATTTTGATTAATGCAGATTTCGTATTTATTATTATATTATATTGGGCCCAATATAAAATAAAGATTTTAAAAGTTTTAAAAATATGATCCGTGCGCCACCACCGAGAACCTAAACCAAACGGCTTAGCTTGCAATTTATGTTTTCCTCTGACGTTAATGCCTGTGCTACGTTTACTGCAAGGCTAAAAGTTATAACATGAACCAATACCTACTACGTTATGCAAGCCTACTTGTAATGCCGACGTTCGACCTTCACCTGGGAAATTTTATTATTTTTTAATTTTCATACTTTTGTAACGATTTTTCCGGGCATAAACACAGATATAAAGTTTATTCATGGGATTGAATGCCCTATGTATTAAGTTCCATGTCTGTAGACCAAAAACTAGGGAGGTGTTTGGTAGGTAAAATATTTTAAACATAAATATATATGGAAAGAGTTTTGTGTTTGCTATAAGTTTTTTACGCCGATATTACACAAGTATAAACTTTGTAGAATATCTGCATGAATATAGTTACACGTAATTGTTAACTAAAGATGAGCATGATATAAGAAAACGGAAAACAACAATAGGGAATTATTTAAATGAATGTTTAAAGAATCTGCAAATTAGTTAGATCTTTTGTAGATGAACTCCATTTTATGACCCATATATAAGAAAGTTGCTTTTTCTTTTAAAAAAGGAAACCTCTCAACTTATATACTCAGCGATTTTTTATCTACTGAGTTGAAATTTGGTATATAGGTTCTTCGGACATATTAAAACTTTTTATTATGTTTTATTCCGGGAAAAATGCTTTTAAGGGGTCAAAATTAAAAATTGGTTCAAGGAAGTCGTTTGAATTTTCTCTGTTTGCTAACTTTGTCACGATTGTGCATGCGTGAATGGTTCAGATTACAGACTTCGTATGTTATATATGTGTTGGTTTGAAAACACTTTTTAAAGAGCGTGTCGCGTTGGCTGAATTGTTATAGTACTTGACTCAGTGTATTTTGGTTTCGATCTCATCTCGAGTATTTTTTTTTTTTTTTAATTACAAAAAATAGACTGTTTAGCAAAAGCAGAATACTCACACGTACATGTCTCAGTTTCTGTATTAATTAAAATATAATATTTATGCGTATTTTATGAGTGAGCAACGCCGGACGACCTGCTAGTATATATATATATATATATATATATATATATATATATATATATATATATATATATATATATATATATATATATATATATATAAGTGAGAATGCGTGCACGTGTGAGACAGTTTTAAGCATATTTACTCAACAATTTTTTTATCTACAGATTAAAATTTGGAAGATAGAATATTCAGGCATATGAAAATATTTTAAATCCGTTTTCATCCAGAAAAAGTGCTGCTAATAACGCTAAATTGAAAAAAAATATATATACTTAGAAGTCATCCGTATTTTTCTGTTTTTCAACTGTTTCCCGACTACGTATGCGCCGGCGAGGAACATGACAGCTTTTAATGCTAAGAATGAGATTTTTTGAAAACACATAGTTACTGTTGTGTCAAGCTGCAGTAATGGTTATCGTACTTGACTCAGTGTTTTTAGGTTTTGGTTTCAATCTTAGCTCGAGAATACTTTTTTTACCTACAAGAAGTGAACTGTTTAGAAAACACATAATACTCACAGGTTTCTTTCCTCAGATTCTTTCCGTTTTTTACTTCATTTTTTATAAAGGAATTCAACGTTAGGTTTAATACCTACAATATGGTTACAATAAAGAAAAAAAATTCTACATTATTTAAAATAAAATATTAATGCGTATTTTACGATATAAAAAAATTACATGTATGTGAACTAGTATAGGAACACCCGGGGTTTTTATATATTTCTCCCTATATATATATATATATATATATATATATATATATATATATATATATATATATATATATATAAGTGAAATCGTCCCTGTGTGTGTATATTTCCCTATCAAACTACTCTGTCAATTTTCAGTCTAGAGACCCTATATTTGATATAAGAGGTATTGACATTTGGGAAAATCTTTTTAATCGGTTTTCGACCAAAAATTTGCCTGCCAAGCGGTCAAAGTTCAACGATTTGACCTTTGAAAACTCTACCAAACTTTTCCGTCAATTTTGGGTGTGAACATTTGAAATTTTAAATGTAGTTTACTTGAACATGGGTCAAACGTTTTAATTCAATTTGAGCCCAAAACAATAAATTTAAAGGGGTTACAATTGGGGTCATAATTTTAGAAAATTTCACCTCTGCGGTCTCTATAAAATTACTCAGCCAATTTTTGGTCTAAACATTTGAAATTTTACATAAAGTTTATTTAGGCATAGGGCCAGTTTTTTAATCGGTTTTTGGCCGAAAAAATGGCTGTCAAGGAGTCAGTGACTTTTGAGGTCTCTAGCAAACTATTCAGCCAATTTTGTGTCTAAATACTTGAAAATTTACATAAAGGGTATTCAGATATTAAATAAGCTTTTACTCAGTTTTGGGGCGAAATTTTGGCCGCAAACAGTTCAAAATTAAAAGAGTTGACCATTGCAGACTCTACCAAACTCCTCCGCTAATTTTGGATCCAAACACTTGAAATTTTAGATGGAGGTTACCTTGACATGAGTCGACATTTTTAATATATGTATATATACATATGTACATACAGTTATGAACAGTACATAGGGCCCTAGCAAAGCCGGGCTGAATTGCTAGTATACATATATATTGCTCTCTCTCTCTCTCTACCTAGATGCAGATATATATACGCATATATTCATATATATATATATATATATATATATATATATACACGCATATATTCATATATATATATATACACACACGCATATATTCACATATATACACACGCATATATTCATATATGTATATATATACTTATATATTCATATTATATATATATATGTATATATATATGGCGACTAGTATGAGAACACCGTGCGTTTTTATATTTCTTCCTGTATACATAGAGAGAGAGAGAGAGAGAGAGAAAGAAAGAAAGAAAGAGAGAGAGAATATATGTTTCGTTGAGCATTCCAAATACAGTAAACAAATAAATAACATCATATCTGCGTGTGCGTATGCGTATATATGTGTGTGTGTATGTATCGATTGCTATGAAGTTTTTAATCCAATATATATGTTGAATTTGAGTCAAGGCCGTCCCCGGCGGTTTGAAATATTGTTTGTTTCTTCTGTTGGTTTGTTTTAAACATTTCCTCCATTTTAATCAGAAGAAATATATTTTATGAAATTGCTTACTTGAAATTTCACAAAAAATATATGATTTGATTATATGACACAAAACCTTTTGGAAAAGACCTTGTTTCGCCCGCACATCAGCTTCTGACAGTCCATCTACTAATATCAAGCGTAACAATTTTTTAAAAGTCAGACACGACAAAAAATACCATATTTTTTATGAAAATGCATTAAAGTTAAATACATTATCCGTACATAAGAAACAAAAATAACACATGTAACACATTTATATGTAAAAAATGAAACGATTTCTTTATTAGATGTTTCTATTTACCTTTACAAGTAAAACACTTTAGGTATCTTAAACAACCTCGTATCCAAAGGTTTTCAATTTAAGAAAGGTTATAATAAGAAACTAACGCCAGAAAGACTGGATAGTGCAACATACTGATTTTTTTCTTTTGTTTCTCTTATTCTGGTGTTGTTTGACTTGAATAATTTATTTGTTATTTTACTTATAGAGCATATCTATGTCTAATGGGAATTTAATTTTGTCTTTTGATTATATTTTAGAATGTAAGCAGAGTTGTATATATTCGTTTGTTATGCCACCACCTCTCAAGCCATTATTTCCTCTTCCGATGGTGAGTAGCATATATATCATAAACTCTCAAAGAAATACGTAACACACTGGTAAACGTTCGGGGAATTTGGTAGGATTCGAAACGTTATTTAGCCATATTCTGTCATTACCCTTTCTTCAGAGTAGTAGGCAAAGCTTTTTAAATTTACCTTTCTTATATAAAATATATCGGCAGAATAAAATCATTCGTAGCGAGTTCTATATTTTTAAACTGTTGTATCATTCATTTTTCTAACCTGATTAGGCTGCTCTGTTGAACATCGGACATGACTATTATTACCCAACATGTTTTTAATATATAAGAAAGAGCGAGACAACTATATAATCTTATTGGTTTCGTCTAATGCAAAAGTCATGTATTTTAAAAGTAGGATAATTACCTTGTTTTAAATACACAAAGAAGAATGATTCACTCTTCTCCAAAAATAAACAAAAGGATGGGATGAATTACAAGTACACTAAACCTGTGTCTAATAAAAGCACGACCATTGGGTGCTGAAAATGGGAGTGGGATAATAAAGAATCTGATTGGTTAGTCAGCAAACGTAATACGGTGTGTATATATAAAAACACGTCGTAACATAATTCTATGCATTAGCCTGAAAAGAAAAAAAAATATTTGTAACTTATATGTAACGTTGTTACACATATCCTAAAAAGTGCGTAGCTCTACTTATGCATTGGGCAATGTTGAAAAGAAATACAGAAATCCAATACATAAAACTAATATACATATATATATATATATATATATATATATATATATATATATGTATATATGCATATGTATATGCGTATATATATGTATATATATGTATATGTATATATATATATATATATATATATATGTATATATATGTATATGCATATATATGTATATGTATATATATGTATATGTATATATGTGTATGTGTATATATATACATATATATATACATATACATATATATATACATATATATATATATATATATATATATATATATAGTGTGACCCCCCCCCCAAAAAAACGTGCCCCCACTCTAATTAGGCCCCGTTTCTTAGGGTTTTGTCCGAATGAAATGAATCTTTGGTCATTACTAGTTTATTATATTCAAAACATCACATCAAAACACTAGGGTCTTTGGCCTTTTTTTATCCGTTCTACAGCATATGTTCTAGATGGCCTCCATTTGGCTTTTGTTTTGTTTTTTTTTTGGGGGGGATCACCCTTTATATATATATATATATATATATATATATATATATATATATATATATATATATAACTGTCATCTGGGCTTCAACCTCTGTCCCATCGACGAGATGTTGCATCCCTCTGCCTGTTCTACAAATACTTTAATGGTGAATGCTCTGACGAACTGCAAACACTTGTACCTCCCCGACGTAACTACCCCCGACAAACCCGACAAGCTACTAAGTCTCATCCCTTTACAGTGGAGATCCCTAGGTGCAAGAAAGCCTTTTACTCCAATAGTTTCTTCTCCAGAACTGCGGGTCTTTGGAACTCCCTTCCGGGATTCTGCTTTCCCAACTGCAATGATATGCAGAAGTTCAAGTGTAATGTTAACAAACATCTTTCTACTCTTCTCCCTTCATAATGACCCCGCTAATTAATTCCCTAATAGTAGCCCCCTGCTTCAAAGTGGCACTGTGCCTTGTTTGGGGTGAAAATTGAATTAAAAAAAAAAAAAATATATATATATATATATATATATATATATATATATATATATATATATATCGGACAAATTTGAGCCTACTTTCCGAAGCCAAAACCGATTCCTTAAACTATTTTTTATTTGATTTTGGTTAAGAAACATCTTCCACTGCTTTAAGTAATAAAAAAAATAATAAATATTTATTGATGTAATTTTTCAGTAAGACTAAAATCTATTTATCACCCTCTCACAAATGTGTGTTTTAGGTTTGAGAAAATATAAGTACATTCAATATGTGTTTTTATAGTAATCTGGACGAAATAAAACTTTTATAGTTAAATATTTAGAGATTAATAAAGAATCGTTATCGGAATCGGTAATTGTATCGGTACGGGGAAAATATTGGAATCGTTTCATTACTAATATATATATATATATATATATATATATATATATATATATATATATATATATATATATATTATCACATGTCTATATATACTTAAATTATTATATACTTTATCATTCAAATTTGTATATATGTATATATATATATATATATATATATATATATATATATACATATTCATTAATATAACACACACATATATATATACAAGCCTACATATATTTCTACAGATAGCCAGACTTGAAGGACAAAGCGGCACCAATGTCGGCAGTTTAAAACAAATGTTGCATGTGAAGCGAATGTAAATTTTGTTTTAATGGGCAAAATATATTAGGCATCGATAGACACATCTATTGTTGCAATATATTCAATCAAATTATTAAGTAATCGATAGCAAATTATTTACTAATATTTTGTACGTCAGTTCTGGTCATGTGGAATGTACTAGAAAGAAAACTAAAAATAAAATAAAATCATTAGAATTTAATCAATAATGCTGTCCCAATTTTTATTATGTAAATTCTAACTTCCATATTTATCTTGCTCGCACAGCTTTGTATGTACATAATAACAATAACAATAGCTAAAAACATTTTGAATCATCACTTAAAACCTTGTGTAGTATGTTTGTTATTATTATTATTATTATTATTATTATTAACATCATCATCATCATCATTATTATTATTATCATTATTATTATTATTATTATTATTATCATTATTATTATTATCATTATTATTAATAATATCATTATTATTATCATTACTATTATTATCATCATTATTATTATTATTGTCATTATTATTATTTTTATCATTATTATTATTATCATTATTATTATTTTCATTATTATTATTATTATCACTATTATTATCATTATTATTAGTATTATTATTATCATTATTATTATTATCATCATCATTTATATTATCATTATTATTATCATTATTATTATCATTATTATTATTATCATCATAATTGTTATTATTATTATCATTATTATTATTATCATCATTATTATCATTATAATTATTACTATCATTATCATTTTCATTATTATTATTATTATTATTATTATCAATTTTATTATTATTATTATCATCATCATCATTATTATCATTATTATCATTTTAATTATTATCATTATTAATATTATTATTATCAGTATTATTATTATTATCACTATCATTATTATAATTATTATTATTATCATTATTATTATTAGTATTATTATCATCATCATTATTATTGGCTCACATGGAGCTTTCACACAAGTCAACAAACGATCTGATTGGAGATCTGTGGTATTCTCTGGAAGCTGAGTGACAACAAGTCTCCTCAGATGTCCAGACCTCTTCACCTTCGATAGCATTTGCAAATGAATTTTCATCATCGCAACAGCCGCTTACCATTGATCTCTCGCTGGCAGTGGCCATTAGTTTATGCTGGAATTTGAGTGGCACTCAGCCTCCCCAAGGTCCCAGTTCTCTTTGCGTTTGTCCAGCCGAGGTCTGGTTGGCGCTCGCTCCTCGGTCCTTCAGTCCTCACTGACCCCTCTCGCCCCTCTGGTATCATTCTTTTTTTTTGGGGGGGGGGGTGATGAAACAATAGGAAGAGTGCATGATGGGGGGTGTAGAAATTGTAAATATGCAGCCTCGGTGTTCTTCATTCCCTGTAACGCTTATTCGTTATATTGTCTTGTATTATTCTCCGCATTCAAGGGGTTTCCTTAATATTTCGGTCGTTTTCATTATTGTTAGTCGTTGTACTTTTGCAGTTATATTATTATTGTCATTATTATTATTGTTATTAGTATTATTATTATTATTATTATTATTATCATTATTATTATCATTATTATTATCATTATCATTATCATTATTATTATCATTAGTATTATTATTATCATTATTATTATTATCATTATTATTATGATTATTATCATTATTATTATTATCATTATTATCATTATTATTATTATTATCATTATTATTATTATGATAATTATTATTATTATTATTATTATTATTATTATTATTATTATTATTATTATGTGTCACTCCGAACAAGTCATATTGCTAGTTGGACGTATGGGACGATTATTTGAGATTGACTGTTGGAAATGTAACAGCAATGTGTTCACATTGCATTTAAATGTCCGTTGGTTAGTACAGTCAAAGAAGCAGGCAACAGGGAGGGAACTCAAAAGTTTAGCAGTCAGAGGAAATAAACTATTATAGTATAAGTCTTCCCGACATCTAGGGATTTAAACAGAGAAAGTATGTGATTTTGCTGCTGGAAAATGATTCGGGGTTATGTACATTGCAGTGTCTCAAGTATTATGGATTTATCTGAGCACATTCCATTAAAATATTTATAAAACGGGCACAGAAATGCAACATTGCGGTGATAGGACAAAGGTTGGAGCTTGGTCGATCGTGCGAGATCTATTAGATTTGAGATTCTATTTAAGACCTTGTCTAAGAGTGAGAGACTAATGGTATATGTATCACCGGTTCTCTTCAGTTCACGAAGTTAAGCTACATTGAACATGGCTAGTACCAGATGGATGAGCTTTGGTAATTCTAGCCACTAGATGTTCTCTTTACTTATCACAGCATTATTTCCAGTCGTACTGAACCTCTACTTGCCACTGATATTAAATAACGCTGACTCAAGAGAGGTGGGGTTAGAGATTGCGTAAGTCTTGCCACAGAATCCCACGCGCTGGCACCCTTACTGTGGGTATCCATAGTCCGTCAAGACTGAATGAAAGCTACCATGTATCAGCCAGAGGTGGCAACAATATTCCATGCATAGGCGAACTGTGGCCTTGTAAAGATATCGGATACTCTGTAGTGCGACTAATTTTCTAGAGGAAGCCCACCTTTTTTGGCAGAACCTTTGCAATGTGTGCAATGTATTTGTTCCAATTCATGTTGCCTGTGAATATGAAACCGAAAAGTTTGAATGATGACTACTTAGCTAATGTATCATAAGTTATGGCAATCTGTGGTTGAAAAGGTTAGTATATACATCAAAAGAGCATGAACGTTTTCAACATCTGTAGTTTCTCTGTTGTTGAATTCCCCGACATCGTACGTATCAAACAAGACCATCTTGTGTCTGAGAATACTTATCATTAATTCTATACGGATTCGAGAAATCTGTCTCTTACTTAGCGTTCTAAAACGCTACTTAGTTCGACGTAGTAATAAATTAATACTTTCGTTTGTGGCACTATTTATCTCTATATAAATAAAATGAACTCATTTTTTCCCGTCGGATTTTGACCTTAATAGGATTAAAAAATCAAGATATTTTATGCAAATATAATATGCACAAACGGCAGAACAATATCTGAGGTGTGTTATAGGCTTATTATTTCTCAAATTCCTCGATAATCTTAGATTTCTATACTTTTTCTGCTGAGAAGTCACGGCCAAAATCGGTTAAGATCAATGGAAGTGGTAAAATATTTTCTCTCTAATAAATTCCTCCTCCCCCTGCCACCACTTAACACCGTTTGGGGATCGTTCACAAGAAACAGTTGAGAAGAGAACACCGGTTTGGCTTCGTAGTTCTTTCATGTGAAGTTATTTAAAATCACTAAACTAAGCTTCAGTGCTCTGTGGCGTAGTGGTTAGCGTGCTGGACAATTCACATTATATTTTCACGTTCGCGCCGACCTACCGTAGTCGTTTTTTTTTTGTTTTGTTTTTTTCCTAAACAACTGGAATGGACTTTTCTTGGTGGCCGATCTGTTAACGTTGCAGATGTTTTGTTTTTTTTGTTTTTTTTTCACACTTTATTTTCCTACTTTTACTCATGACTCCGGGTTTGATCCTTCCTACTTACCTACCATAACATTTTTTAAAACTCCCCCCCCGTCCCGGAAACAAACACTCGGGCAACGCCGGGTACCCCCGCTAGTATAATAATATAATAAGTATCGTTTCCGAGGTGTTGTTATGCATTAGGTGAACATATATTGAGGGGAGTTGTGTAAAAAAGTGTTGGTCATGTCTCCAAATACGATAATCATAAGTAGGAAACCGGATCCTAGAAAGTTTGCAACACTCCTGCCGACCGCTATGATGTCGATCTCATCTGCATGTTGGAACAATTCGAATATTCATAAATTTAGCATTTCTTTCTTTTTCTTCGTTTTTGTCTCGCTTTGATTTGAACAGAACGTGGCCATTTTCGAACAACGACACTTCATTTTTTGAATGTGGATCTCTCTCGTGAGTCTTGTTGATTGTAGCCAGATGTGTTTTATTATACGAGAGGTGTTCCAAAAGTAATACCTCCATTTTTATTCCACCCGAATGGATCAGAAAATATTGCCAATTGCATTGTTTTAGTCACTGTTTGCCTTCGGGACAAGATCACAGTGTAGTATCTGTTCTTCAGATGCTGCAGTGCACTTCAATTTCTTGTTCTCTGTCAGTGGAGGAGAAATCCTTTACGACTGACACAATTTTTATTTTTGTTTCTTTTCTTCACGTTAAAAAACGACCCTGGTGTCTAACTCTGTCCCGTGGGGAGGCATTGTAAATAGGAACTTATGACCGCTTCATCTCTCTGTTACGGATATTGGCGGTGTCATACTCTAAGACAATAATCTCTGTCATGGACGTGCGTCAGAAACAGATGCATCATTGAATTCCTGATTATATGGAAAAAAGTATGTAACAGAAAAGGTCGCTCATTTTAATTGTATCACTCACGTCTTCATAACTCTTCAAATTTTTAAGTTGAAAAACAGGTTTTTGTTTTTAAATCATCCTTCTTCAAAGCATCTTGGGATGTTTTAGTTAAAAAATAAAACATAATTAAAAGAAGGTAGTCAAAGATTACGTATGCGATTTTTCTATTTTATTTACAAAAAAAGCGGGTCCTTAAAAGATATTTGTACTCTTACAGTGTTGAAATAATGACGTTATTATTCAAAAACCAATTTTTAACATGGGAAATTGCTTTGTTTAATATCCTCTAGTTGCATAAAATAATTTAATAAACAGATTTTACCGTGAACATTGAATGTAACTTGAAAATCCTATTTGAAAATTATATTTAAGTTTAGTTAAGCAAGAATGTGTCGTCAAAGCTAGCTGAGGGATGGCTATTTTGGACAATAATAGTATCTTTGGGAAGTGACAAAAACCACGGCAACATATATATATATATATATATATATATATATATATATATATATATATATATATATATATATATATTTTGTGTACAGAAAGTTGTTAGTTGAGACAGGTCATTGGTACCGTCGGTTTCAAGCCCGATAATAAGGCCCGTTTAAGGTATCCTTATCGAGCTCTCTTCAGCCAATATTCGTCTGAATATTGGCTGAAGAGAGCTCGATAAGGATACCTTAAACGGGCCTTATTATCGGGCTTGAAACCGACGGTACCAATGACCTGTCTCAACTAACAACTTTCTGTACACAAAATATAAGTACGCTCTTAAAATTTGGATTTTCCTTTTAATTGAGCACTCTGCTGGAATTCTTTTTCCAAAAAAACTAATCACATTATATATATATATATATATATATAAAGTAGTAGCGTTCGTTTGTGTGTGTGTGTCTGTGTTTACAACTACCAATCACCAAAGAACTATAAAGGCCATATGTGTGTACACCTCTCCTGGTCAAGAAATATTAATGCCCATATTAGGATACTTCTGTCAAAGGAGACATTATATTGTATACATACTTTCAATATATAACATTCTTTAAACCACTTTTACATTATTGAGTTACGATCATTAACATATCACATTAAATGCAATCTACTTAAATAATTACCTCGATGACATTACTTATTCAAACTAATAGCTTTGTTTCAACTGTATTAATTTTTTTTAATTATTTAGTTTATTTAAATTTCTAGTTACGTTTGATTTAATTTATTTTATCTGAAATCTTAAACCGTTTTATTTTCAAACCAGAAAAGCAAAAGGGGTAATAACTGTGATAGTTTAACTGAATAATTGTTTCAAACGGAGCACGTTATTAAATATTTCCTGTTTTTGTTTTCATTTCGAAATATTATTCTAAGCTAAATTATTTTTTTTATTTTAATTCGAAGGAAATTTTTTCACTTATTCTTACTTTTTAAGTAACCTTTTTTATTTGTTAGAGAAAAATAATAAAAACTAATGTCCTCATTTACTTGCATCCTCACGAGGGCAGAGTTAGTCAGAGACACATTTGAACAAAATCCATCATCCTCTGCTCTTTTTGTTTTTTGTTTATAAAATTTAATCGGTGTTGCCCAGGATTTATTATAATAATTATACCGATGTCAATGTTAAGTTTCTTTCCAACTCCTCAAAAGACTTGAAAATGACGACTGTTAATGGTTTTCGATAGTGCTAAAAATAGCACATTTAAAGTTGGGGCAGATAAGTAGTTTTCATGATATAAAAATATATTTTTCAAAAAGTGGGGGATCAATTTCCTATATAAATTTAATGTAAAATGGGCACCCGCTTTCTAACCACCTAATAATTTATTCATATCATAAAACAAATTTAACTGTGATATTCGTTTTCAGCACCACCGAAAACCGGCGCTGTTCTTTTACTAAGAGATTCGTTTATTTTTCATAATTTAGGACGTAAATAATGCTGTCAATAAGCTTACAGGAACGGTTTACAAAAATATATTTTTGTTTTTCATTTTTTTTTTTAGGTGGGTATTCAATTATAGAATTTGTATAGATTTTACCAGGTACTTCTATAGTTTACTTAACCGCCTCCTAATGTAAACAGAATTTTTGTGAAATATTAAACTGCAGAGGCACCTGTTCATAACTATACAAGTTGTATGATGAAAAAAGAAGTTGTATGATGAGAGAAGAAGTATGCTTTTGTAAACTTACTAACAGCATAATTAGCGTCCTAAATTATGAGATGAAAAAATGAACGCATTTCTTAGTAAAAAAATAACAGACCAATTTTCGGGGGTGCTGAAAACGAATACCACAGTTAAATTTATTTTCTGATATGAAGAAATTTCTAGGTGAAAAGAAAGTGGGAGCTCATTTTACGTTAAATTTATATAGGAAAGTGATCCCCCACTTTTTGAAAACGTAATTCCTTCATATCATGAAAACTACTTATCTGCCCTAAATTTAAATGTGATATTTTTAGCAGTATCGAAAACCATTAAAAGTCGTCATTTTCAAGTTTTTTGAAGAGTTTGAAAGAAACTGGCTGATGGAACAAGAGCACGCTACCTCCGTGAAGTAAATAAAGAGTTCCGCTCGAAATTCCGTCCAAATTCGCGAGTTCAACAGAAACATTCCCAAGTTCGACAAGATACACATGAAGAAGGTCGGAGGTTATATCAACCGAAACGTTGTGAAAATCACACTCAAGATGAGAACAGTAGTCCGATGAATCAAAATAATACGAATAACCAATCCTCATCTCAAAAATTCAGAAACGTCAGATAAGCGTAATGTTTCAAAGTTATAAAGGGGAGGTAACTCTAATGGTACGGGGTTTTGCTATCTCTAAAAATCTACATTTCCTTTTAATAAAGACCCATCTTGCTGTCGCCCCGTGGTAGTAAGCGATATTTAATACATATCGATACTTTGTATAAATATGATAATTACTAAAAACAAAAAAGGATTTAATAAAAATACATTTTTAAAACTAAATAAGAGATTATCTTATGAAAATCTATTTTCCATTTAGTAAATAAGTTTTGTATTTTGTTTTAGTTAATAAACGAAAGCATTCCCAAGGTAATATGTAACCCTGTTCTGTTTGTTTATTCTATTTTGTGAGCGGTTTTGCTTTGTAATGTAGAGGGAATTTGTGCCTAAAATATAGTCAATTAACATTTTTTAAATCAAACCGGTGGTTTTAAAAGAAGAATGTCTATGAAACTATGGTATCAGTGTTTTTAGTTTGTTTTATTAGAGAAAAAAACAAACTATACTTCGTATGATTTGGATTAATCGGACTACTATCTACATCTTGATGATTGTTCACACAACGTTTCAGTTGATGTAACCTCCGATATTCTTATTTCGTGTACTGGATAAAATACTTGGTATAATTAAGTTGTAAGTTACATACATCTCGAGGTTGAAGGTTCAATCCTCAGTGGGAACGATACTAAAATAGAATTACAATTACTTAGGACTTTTACCTAGTTATGGTTGACTTAGGGATAGTCTGCCCTCCCCTGGATTAAATAAAGGATTTCGTTCGACAAAATACACCTGATGAAGCTCGGAAGTTACATCAACCGAAGCGTTGTGCGAATAACATTCAAGATGAGAACAGTAATCCGGATAATCCAAAGATAAATTATCCATCCTCATAATCTTAACACTAGATTAAAAAAAACAAAACAAAACAAAAACAACGTACGATGACACCATTGTGAAAGCGATTTGAGTTTTTCGATCATCAATTCTAGTATTCTAAAGAGCCATATGTATTATAAATTGTTGACGACAGTGCTGAAATTAATTCCATTCTGATATTCCGTTATTCTTTTAATTACAATGTTTTATTTTTTTACCTAAACAGGTAGAATGTAAGATAACATTTAGTTTTACGACATAGTTTAGCATGTAGAAAGGAGTTTAAAATTTAATAAGTAACAGTTGTTTAACAATAATTAAACTATGTAGAAAATAACATTTTAATATAAAAAGAGTGAAAGGATTAACTGCATAGAGAACGTAGCTGTTTGACACTTTCTCCGTCGGACTCCGTATTTGAGAAAAGCTATTTGTTCAGAATAAATGTAATCATTTTTAAACGACGACGAAAAACGCTTTAGAAAGTGCTACAAGTGGTGAAAGTGAAAGATTTGCTTAGAATTGGTCGATTATTTTATTTATTAAAAATCGACTTATTTAATTATGTTATTGAGCACTATTATCGAAACATATTAAAAAACTTTTGCCGACGTACACACCTATATATTATTTATTTATTCTTTACATAGAAGTAACCACTTATCAAGGCCCGAAGTCCACTTGAGAGCGAGGGTTATTGAGTGTACAGTAATCAATAGGATAATATCGTAAAAATCATTAGTAGTGGAAATTTGGTAAATTGGATTACTTAAAGGGATAGTTTATCAAGAATGTGTTTACGTAGGACGTGAAGACTACCAAATTGCAGTAGCTGGAAAACAGGCAAACGGAAGAGAATTCAACAGGCGTGCAGTTCTAAGAAAGAAGCCTTGTTCATGGAATCTATGTTTAGGTTGAGGCACAGATAAAGAGTGAATGAAATTATTGACAGTGGCTTCAGCTAGATGAGTGTTTTTCGTGACAGTTTGATGAGTGGAGCTCAGACGAGCACTTGCCATGTAAATAACGCTAAAGCAGAGACAGGTTCGCAACGTCTTTTATTATTTGCTGTTCTTTAATGACAACCATTGTTTCATAGTGGCTTCTATTTTCTTTTTACTATTACTTACCTATATATACCACTCTTTCTGATTTTTATTATCCTAGTCTGCCCCTTCTTTTACGTATGCTTAAAATCTTTCTCCTAGTTATATTGTTTATTTTTTTTAGTATTCTTCATTTGCCAAAGGTCTTCACTCCTATATTTTATGCTTATTTTTAATATATGTTAATATCTTATTTCTTTCAATCTCATTTCCTATCTAAATGTTATTTAGCCAGTTTTCATCTATATTTACATTTTCTTTAGTTCTAGCCCTACTCTTCTTCTGATGATAAGAATTTAGCTTCGAAATTCCATGACCTAAAGAGGTTTCTTTTTCCTTTTCTCTTTTACGTTTTCTTATTGTTCTGATGATATACGAGGTGGCTTAAATAAGTTTTCAGACTTTTTTGTACAGTTGTCATATACTTTTGAAAATTCAGTATGTAATTGTTATACATCTTATGCGATGATTGGCACATTTTTATGATTTCAGATTACAGCAGGAGTTGAAATAATCGCTACTAAAGCCTGAATGTAATATCTGGTGAATTTCAAAAATGCAAAAATGAGGACATTTTAAAAGAACGATATGCAATAAAATTACACTCGGAATAATTCCACAGAAACGTATGGAATGTTTCAGCCTCCTTTGAACAATCTTGCACGAATCGAACATCAGTATTTGAGTGGCATAAGTGATTAAAGGAAGGCAGATAATCTGTGAGGGATAGTTAAAAGTGTTGGGGGATTAAGGAAGTAAGAATACCAGAGGTAATTGGCCAAATAAGGATTTTATGGATACGGACCTTCGTGTGTCTATAGAGATAATAAGGGCATAATTTTATATCAGTGGGAACTGTACACATCCTCCCTATAGTCCAGCCCCTTCGTTATTCTCTATACTCAAGGAAAACCTTAGATGCTGTCGTTATGAGACAATTGAGGGGATGAAGAAGCTGTGACGAGGGTCATTCACATATTCCCACAAAAAAGACTTGCCTGGGGCCTTCCAGAAATTATTGGAACGGTACAACAAGTGCATTGCAGCCGGAGGAGATTACTTCGAAAGGGACTATCAATAAAAGTGCCCATATAAAAAAGTCTGGCAACTTGTTGAGGGCACCTCGTTATAAAGATTTATATCACTTTTATTTCTCATCCATTATTTAATATATTTAATTACTCCTTTTCATAGTGTTGTATTCTTTCTATTTTTGATTAGTTTTACTTTGTTAAAGATATGCTCTTCGCATAACCTAATCTAATATATAAAAGGCTATTTGTCTGTTTGTCTGTCTTCATATTTTCAAAATCAATCTCTACCGAAACTAAAAGTCGCAAAGCAGCGTTAGGGGGCCTCAAATGATTGAATTTTTTCTTATGGACCGTTCTTTTGTGGGTCTTTATGCGGTTAAAATAGGTTTAAGGGGTCATAATTAGGTCAAAATTGAAAAATAATCATTATACATTTTGTACATTATCTTAGTTTATTTTTAATTTTTAATTTTTACTCAGTTGAAAGCGTGTCATGTTGGTACAGTGGTAACGTCATCAGCTTTGAATGCTACAGTTTTGTGTTCGGTTCGATTCCAGCTGATGGCACCCCAATACATTTTTTTTTACTTTTGAAACACGATTGTATAATAATATATACGAAATCTTTCCACATTAAAATATCATATTTAAGCATATTTTAAGACCATGCAGAGCCGGGGTCCCCCTCGCTAGTTGTATTATATATATATATATATATATATATATATATATATATATATATATATATATGAGTCATAATGCATATTTTTCTATAAATAAGTTAATAAAGTACATAATAGTAATATTAACAAGCCGCGGTGCATGGCCCCCCTCTGGTGCTGCATGTGAGATGACGTCACAAAAAACAGTGAAGAAATGATGAATGTGAGAGGTTTGAAAGGCCAGCGTTGCCTTCACATTTTCGCCAATTTTCAGAAAAATCGCATGGACAGCGGAAAAGTCATGGGGTAAATAGTGTGATTTCTTTGCAATTTTGGGGTATTTGTGACATATTTGAGCTCTTGGGAACGTCGAATCCCAGTGAAAATGGACAAACGGTGCAGTTTCACGCCTTAAGACATGTATATTGAATTCAGCACCATTGAAAACCACTACATAGGCATATATATATAAAGTTTTTGGGTAATATGAGAAAATAGATCCAAATAGGCATTTTTAGCCCTAAAAGTCCCAGAGGAAGGCAAATCAGGGTCACATATACTGAATTTATATTAAGAACAATGTCCCCTACATTTAGGTCAATTGTCAGGAAAATCTAATGAATTTATCAAACGCTATGGGGCAAAAAATGTTATTTATTTTTGCTATTTTGTGGATATTGTTGATCTCCTTTGAGCCCCGTGGGACGCCGAATCCCAGTATAAATGGATAACGGTCAAGTTTCAGGCCTTAACACATGTATATTTGAGTTGACCACGGTGAAACACCACTAAATATTCAGACATATCAGGTTTTTGTTGAAAGATATGAAAAAAGGGTTATAAAAAAAGAACGTGAACTAGGATGTTGCCAGGGTCACTCATACTGGATTGATATTAAGAAAAATGGGCTTCACATTATCGCCGAGTTTCAGAAAAATATTATGAATAGATCAAAAGTTATGGGGCAACACGTGTTATTTTTTACCATTTGGGAGCATTTTTTGACCTCTTTTGAGCCCATAGAGATGCAACGGGAATTTTACTGTGCACATCTATTTAATGAAATGCAATTTGTGGCAAAATTTCAGGAAAAACTAATGAACGGTTATTGATGGTTATCTGGCAATCGTCCGGACTAACAGACAGACGCACGGACACACGGATGCACGGACGCATGGACGGATGTACGAACGCCACTGAAAACATAGGTCCCTCTCCGATTAATCGGGAGACCAAAAAGTATGATAAACCTTTTCTCCGAATAAGAACACATAAAAGTATATATATATATATGTGTGTGTGTGTGTGTGTGTGTGTGTGTGTGTGTGTGTGCGTGTGTGTATGTGTGTGTGTTGTGTGTGTGTGTTTGCATGTGTGTGTATGTGTTTGTTCATTCACACGTTCTCTATTCTGTAATCTTTTTCTCTCTCTCATATTTGTTGGCTAAATTTAAATCTGTTTGGAAGAGCGGAGTTGATCCCTTCAAAAAATGTTTGTTGTTGGACAACGAATGGAATGAGGAAAATATTTACAAAGCAAAATAAAAATTTTGTCAAAAATAGTTAAAGATTATTTCAGAAGCCATTTTTTTGTTATAAAACGTGAATCAAAACGAAAATGATAAAAAAAATCTAACAACAGCAACAAAAAAATAATAATAAAGATTTTTTTAAGAAAAATAAATCGAAAGAATCGTTAACAAAATCTGTGGAAGGAAAATCTAGATACGGATTATCAAACAAACAAAAAAAAAACATGGAGAAACAACAATTATTTTCCGAAAACACAATACATTAGGAAATAATCGTTATTTTATTTTACGTTTAATTTCCTTTTTATATAAGGAACACAGATCTGGTGTAAATAATTTTTTATACTATTTTTATCCTTTTTATTAGACATTTCGGTTTATTTATTTCCACTTTCTTTATCAATATATTTTTCCAATTTTTGTTTGCATGTTGAAAAACAAAACAAATATTCTATCTTATTTTTTGCACAATTTGTTTTAAACAGACAAAACAACATTGATGCACCGCAAAAAAAAAAAATTAAAAAAGAAAACTTTTCTGAATAATAAAAGAGTTACAAATGTTACGTTTTTCGAAAATAGCTTTTGGAAAAAAATGAAAGCTTCAAAATAAAGTAGAATGATCCTAATAAATAGGTTTTCTATATTTGTTTAGTTGTTCGTTTTAAAATATCATCATGTTTTCATTCCGAAAAGGGGTAAGGTTCGCTAAAGTTTTATGATGAGGTGAAATTGAGATTTGGTCGGATGGGGGCAAGCTATTATCCAAAAATTGCCAAATGCTACAGCTGTTGATTTTCCATGCCATGAGAGGAAAATACGCCAGAAATGAATTATCGACCGTAATATTACGAGTATTTCTGTCATATAGGAATAAAAAAAAAATGTCGCTACTTGTTCCGGGGTTCGACCTTTAATCTCTAGATGAGGAAAGGGATGGCTGTCATTTACTATAAATACTGATACTGTGTTACTAACTATACATTTTCCCGTGGGTTTGACTATTGTATTAACCTAGTATTAATGTTGAATATGAGGTGTTCCAGGACAATCGAGGACAATGAGTACTTCTTAGTAACTCCATGCAAAACGTTAAAGTTTCTCGTGATATACAACATTTAGTATTTACTTTGCAATGAAGCCTTATTAATATTACTATTTTGTTTTCTTTTGCAGTGATGTTTGTTTATTGTAGCTAATAGTATTATTTTATTTTAGGATTTGTTCTGTCTGTGTGTATCCTCTTATATATATATATATATATATATATATATATATATATATATATATATATAGAGAGAGAGAGAGAGAGAGAGAGAGAGAGCATTTTCGGAATGTAAAAGATTTTATAATTATTTCTACAACCAAACAGCGTCGCAGCTCACAGGATCCATGACAGTTAACAAACCGGAAGTCCAAGACTCGAGTGTCGCACTCATTTGGGCTAGTCGGTTAGACATATCCGAACTCAAGATTCGAAACCCGAACCTCTTGCATGTGAGGCATGCAATCTGCCAACTTAGCAGACGCCCCGCGCACAAGAAAGTCTATTAACTAACACAGATCAAGCAAAACTCGATGAAATCAGGCTGTGGAATTGATCTACTTCGTCATCCAACCAGCTATAACCCTAGCCGATATCTCACAAGTAGGAAATTCTATTAATTCTGAAAATGTCTCACAATTTGGAATTCTATTATTCTGAAAATTCTATTACTGCTTGTTCGCTAGGTTAGCATTGTTGAATGGCACCGTCCTAGCGAGTTAAAACTTTCCTTTCAGCTGCTTGCTTCGCATATAAGAGGCTCAGGTTTCGAATCCTTAGTTCGGATATGTCTAACTGATGAGCCCAAATGAGAGTGAAACTCGAGTCTTCAATTTCCGGTCTGTTGATCGTCATGGCTCTTGTGAGCTGCGATGTTGTTTGGTAGTGGAAATAATTATATAATCTCTCACATTTTGAAAATTCTATTACTAATAGGTTAGCATATTGTTGGTCAACTGTTTTATTTTCAAGTTTGACTCTTTAGCAGCAATTTTTACCAGCTAAAAAAGCGAATCGAAAGTGTGTTACAAATTCAAATACCCGGTATATCAAATTTTAACTCCATAGACTATTATTCAGAAAAATTCAGAAAATAATTTGGTAAAGACTTTGCGCCCATACACTCCGACAAGGTTACTGAGATAGATAGATAGATAGATAGATAGATAGATAGATAGATATTTCTGTATGCTGGAAAGTTTACATCTTAAACTCTACTCAATTATGTAGAAGTTAGGAACTATGCATAAATAAAATTCAGTGTTGTTTTTTTTCCAAAAGAATATGCAAATTAATTAATTAATTCAGTGTTGTTTTTTTCCAAAGAATATGCAAATTAATTAATTTTCATATAGTCGCCGACATATGTATGACTGAGTATATTAAGAAATTCGTTTTGATAAATTTTAAATAGAAAAAGTAGGCTTTTAATATCAATGTAAGGGCGAAAAACTCAACTTTACCTGTATATCGACAGATATTACTGCTGGCACGATTTAAGCAAAATTTTAACAAATACACATGCAGCACATCCAGTATGTTTCATTCATTCAAGTAGTGTCTTGCCTGGTTCAGACTATGAGTCTCCATCTATCTCTTTCCCTCAAGACGATTGTGAATTCATTGTTGCTCATCATTCACACCCCTATTTACGCTGTTGTGTTTGATGTATTGCCATAGCTTTCTTTGCAGTTGTATAGATAATAGACTACAGTTTCTTTCTGTCTGAGCTGTGTCCATGTTCTACGATTGTCTTGAACATTGTACTCAATGATCTTCTGCCTAGCACAACGAGATATGAAACCATGATAGAATTATTCCCGATTGCTTCCGTATTACATCAGTCATCTACTTTTCATGACCTCACGTTATCCTAATTGGGCACTTAAGTGGGTTCTCGAACTTGCCCATGGGTCTCCAACAAACTAGCGGAGGAAAGGAGGCGCCTAACTTTTCTTTTGATAGTAGTGCTGTCCCGCCACACCATACAACATTTAGTATTCCCAAATGGTCACCCACCTGGTATTAGACAGGCTTCTCGTTGCTTTACTTCGGTGATCTGGCGGGAACTGGTGTGTGAAAGTTATTATGCCTTATAGGTATCCAGTATGCATTCTAATTAAAAAAATAATAAAGCCAGGTGAAAATGGATTTTCAATATGATAATACTGAGAGTTGAGGACATGCGTTTCATGACGAAAAATATGCGCGAATGATATGAAGGTGATATAATGTCAGCTTGTGGATCTAAGGTAAAGATTAAATCCGGAGAGTATAAGGATATGCAGAGTAGTAGACTTTGATGATATGGTCACATTGAAAGTTTTGATGAGAGTTATTAGGTTAACAGATGTTGTAAAGTTGAGGCAGCAGGGTCAATTCACAAAGGGAAAACCAAAGAAAAAATAGGAGGAAGGCATAAGGATGAAATTGAGAGAGAAGGATTAAGACCTGGCCAAAGGTTTAGATACTTTGAAAGTAAATTGCTTAAGCCATCCAAAAAATGCTGATGATGCTTGTATTGACATGAAAGTAATCTGCTAGAGTTCAGAAAAGTATAGGGAGATATAGAACAGGAGACTTCAGTGTTATGGCCACGCTGAAAGAATGGATAAAGTTTTTGGATGAAGTGTATAAAAATCATAATAATTTTACCGGTTAAGTTTAATTTACTTTTATGCAGTCTCAGACGTGCGAAATTTTCACAATAATATTAGACATCTATATATTAATTACAATAGAACAATGCGAGCATGAAAAGTAATATGGTTAAGCTTAAACATGGAAAAGTAAAGGACTAGTTGTTAAAACTGGAAAAGAAAAGGACAAGATATTTTAGTAAAAAATATAATAAATTTATAACTTAAAACATTACAGCATTAAGAATTGATTATATGATGTTATAAATTGAATTTTAAAAAATTCTTAATGCTGAAATATTTTAAGTTATAAATTTATGATATTTTTACTAGAATATCTTGTCCTTTTCTTTTCCAGTTTTAACAACTAGGCCCTTATTTTTCCATGTTTAAGCTTAACCATATTACTTTTCATGCTCGCATTTTTTTTATTGTAATTCATGGTTTTCCAGGCTCCAGTAAATTCTCTTGTTCTTTGTTTAATTTTAGTCTTATTTTTTTTTGCCCTATAAACACATATATAAAATAACATAAAAATGAAAGTAGAAACGTGCTTACATAGTTTTACGATTTTGAAAACCAGAAAATTCATCATAACTTTTATTTTACTGAGCGGAAATTGAAAAAAAAAAAACACAATATAGCTGAGAAGGTGATTCGTAAACTGTAATCATTGTTTGAAATTTGGTCGAAAAATGAGTAAGCGGTCAAGTTTTAAATCAGTTCTAGATGACTAAAACTGACACTTAACCATATATTCAAACACAGTAGTTTGAATGATACGATAGCGCATTTAACAAACTACGTACGTACGTATGTACGTGTGTCACGATTTCAGATTATAAATTATTCGATCGGGTGATCCTATTTATTAAAAAGGAGGATAAAATGTGATAATATACTATGAATAATTAATTAGTACATAGATACACTAATTTAATGTTCGTAGTACGTTATCACCTTCTATCCTCCTTTTTAATAAATAGGATCTCCCGATCACCGTAAACATAATGTAAAAAAATATACATATATTAAAAAAAAATGGTGTCCCTTTTGGTCCGTAGGGAAACTAAAATATGCCTTCATGGTCTTCCGGCTAGGATTTAAGGATACCATCTATTCTGTCTAAAAATGGTATTTATATTGTGGGAGTTTCCGCATACAATAGAAATATGTCACAGACTCGTATAAGAATATTGGAAATAAACTGTAATAACCAATTTTTTTTTTGACACTACATTAACTAGATTAGTTGAATAAGTACTTTTACAGTTTTAACAAAAGGGCTACAATAATATTGCGGGGTCTCCATTCACGCCGAACGTCAATAGAATGCCCAGCAGTAATATATTACGTGAGAAAGATGCATATGTGGAATTTGCACAGGTCCCACTAGACAATTAATTTATATTATCCAAATTTCACTTTCTTTGGAGTATTTTAAAAGAGATTTTAAGGAACTTAGTATAAGCACAACCTCACATTTGTTAAGTCGAATTTGTCAGATTTGCACCAAATGTGATCCATAGTTTTTAGGAGGGCTATGACAATAGAATATTCCTATCATTATTTGGACTCTCGGGTATATATCTGACACACTTAGGCACAGTTAATTAATCAAGAACCACATCACTCTATATAAAACATATGATATTAACTGATATATACTCGAGAGTCAAAACAATGAAAATAATATTACCTTGTAATAGCCCGAGTTATTAGACACCAACTGACCAAAATTCTCTGAATTTTCAGTTTCTTCTCCAAGCCTTTCAAGATTATCCCTTAACGTTTTAGACATTTTTCTAGAATCAACATCATGTAATGGATTTTGATAAACATTGGAATAAGGATTCTAGAAATAAGTCTTAATATCATTATATGCTGATTTTAATCTGCCTAAGAAGACATAAAAGTGGCGCAAGAATTAATTTTACCCCAACCCTGGTCGAGTATTCGTGTAGTTGAATATTCATTTACTTATTCTTCTTGATAATAACCCGCCTTAAATATCTCTACATTTTATATTTATTTATTACAATTTTTCTATGCTGTTTTTATTCGTCCAATTTATATTAAAACTTATATTTATGATTCTTATTAAATATATTTATATTTGTCGCATGTACATTCGTTTTTTTTTTATTTTTCATACTATTCTTATTTTATCAAGGTTTTCATTTTTCCCATAAAAAATTTGCTTCCCAAAATATTACACATGCGAGCATGCCGAATCATTTTTATCGCGGATTAATTTGTTGGATCAACTTTTTCAAGATTTCTGCTCAAAAAATTCGATTTATTTACTTATTTATTTTTCGCTTTTTAATTGAGTATTAAAAGAAGAATCGCTTTCCTTTAGTTTATTCTATTTCTAGATCGTTTATTCTTGTTTATGTCGAAGAAGAAGAAGAAGAAGAAGAAGGAAAAGAAGGAAAAGAAGCAGAAAAAGAAGAAGGAAAAGAAGAAGAAGAAGAAGAAGAAGAAGACTACAATATACCAATTTTGACATTATGGAATTCTATTTTCACTGTCATTTACCATTATCGTTCTCATGGAAACAAACATTTTATCATTTCCGAGGCTTACATAATCAGGATGAACGCCAGCGCCGCTATATGTCATCATCATCATCATCATCATCAGCAGCAGCAGCAGCAGCAGCAGCAGTAGCAGCAGCAGCAGCGTTGTCGTCGTCGTCGTCTTCGTCGTCGTCATCATCATCATCATCATCATCAATAACAACAACAACAACAACAACACAGACAACACCATGTTCATTTTTATACTTATTGTCATTAACAACAAAACTATCACTACCATGAACGGCAACATAATACAAACATAATGATATGATGCCGATAATGATAAGGTGAAAGATGATATTCATCATCATCATCATCATCATCATCATCATCATCATCATCAATAACAACAACAACACTACTAATACTATCAAGATAAACAAGTGCACTAAGATTCCAATCTTTTGGGATATCATCTTCTTTCAAGATCTGTTTTGCCGAGATTGGGATCATCTCCATGCTTGTTTCACCTGCACCCTTCAGCATTGCTGTAAGAATACTTGAGGGTCCTGCAGCCTTACCCCTTCCCATCGTACACACATTTTTCATACATTTATCTCTCAATTCTTATAGTTGGATGCGATAATGTTTTTGCAACTTTTAGATCTTCCATGAAACTCAGAATTATAGAATCTTTCACAAAAGTATTGCCGAGCATCCCTCTCATTCTTTTCATTTGCTGTTAATATTCCGTTGCCATTTTACATGTCAATACTACCTGTATTTGTTTTTACCACCTGTTTAATTATTTTGAAGCCTTCATTCTTCTAAGCATCCCTTTACAGTATAACTTGAAACTGAACATGCTTAGCCCATCCTTAGCTTTGTATATTGCTCCTTTTACTTCCGTCTTTGTTAAGTGACACATAAGTTATTTCGTAAATCATTTTTTTTTACTCTCACCTTTGTTTCCGTTTTTGTTTGATACACTTCTAAACTTCCTTATCCCACCATTATGTCACCACTATGTCACGCGCACTCATTAGATTTCTAAAGTCACGTTTTATGCGTTCTTCATTCAACTTTCACGCCTGTCTTTGCGAAATAAACATTCTCTTTAATTGATGCAGTTTCTTCAGCATGAATTTGCTCGACCGTGTTGCATCAAACATTTCTTTTATCTAGTATTACATTTACAGCACTTATTAGCTTTCTTTCTGTCCCTTTCTCTAACCATTCAATAATCTACTCGAGTCTTTGTTTTGCCATCAACAGAGTCACCATCATCAGCAATAATATCATCGTCATCACCATCATCATCAGCATCATGGTCATGGTCATGGTCATTGTGGTCGTGGTGGTGGTGGTGATCATCATCATCATCATCATCATCATCATCATCATCATCAACAACAACAATACAGTAAACACTGTTTGATATAATGCTCATAATCCTCAGTAATATAACTATCACTATAATGACTAGCAACATAACAAATACCAACATGATCATAATAATGATGATGAGATTAATGACGCTGATGATCATGATGATGATCATCATCATTGAAATCATCATCATCATCATCATCATCATCATCATAATTATCATCACTCGTGGTACCATTAAAATAATAATAATAATAATGATAATAATAATAATAATAATAATAATAATAATAATAATAATAAGAGTAAGGGGATGTAACGATAACGCAAATTCATCTGCAATGGTTATCGAAAGAGGTGGAGAGTACGGGAAATCTTGGAAGATTTATTATCAATCAGACTCCAGAGGACGCCGCAAGTCGTTCTCCAAGATAAATCTTTGATGATGACATGTGTGATTACTCTTGTTCTCTGTCGGTAAAGGAGAAATCCTTCACGACTGAGAGAATTTTTATTTTTGTTCCTTTCTACACGTTAAAAACCGCCCGTGGTGACTAACTCTATCTCGTGGGTAGGCATTGTAAATAGGTACTCCTGGTGAGTAAATAATAATCAATAGTAGCAGCATCGCTATTACAGCTTTTGAAAATTGATTTTCAAACTAAATCTCTGATATCTAAGCTTAATGGGAGAGAATGTCTAGCAGGCTGCTCAATTATTAAGGAATATCAATATATATATATATATATATATATATATATATATATATATATATATATATATATATATATATATATATATATTTAGGAGAGTCGTTCCATAAAGTAATACATCATACGTTTTTAACTAAAAAATAGTTGAACAGCTATGAAGACGGAAGTGATACCATTAAAACGAACGAGATGTTGTGCCCCAGAATTCCTTTATCATAAAACCATCACCATTCTCAATGCACTTTTGCCGTGGCTGCTGTGCATAGGCACCCGAAGTGCTCTTTGTCACTCCCATCTCTGTCACCACTCTGAAATCAGCAAACCCATCTCCCAACTGTGCAGACTTTAACAAGAGCCGGTAAATGTTGATCGGTTCAATGTTTTGCATGCATAAATTCAATGAGGCGTCTCTGCTTCTGACGCACGCACATGACAGGGGTTGCTTTTTTAAAGTCTCATGCCGCCAATATCTGCAACACAAAGCTGAACTCCTTGGGTCATGAATGCATGAGATCAGTCATCATAACATTGCAATTTGCAATCTCCCTTGATGAATTCGGTCGGAATATGAAACAAAGGATGTACTACTATTGGAACCCTACTTGTGTATATGTATCACAGAAGATCAGGATAATATCGGTGCCGTCGGTTTCAAATGTACACATACAGGGCCTATAATTGATGTTTTTACAGAATTCTCTTCGGACACTGTTTATGACTTTCTCTCTGGTCAAACTTTTTTCAGAACGGCAGACATAAACAGAGGTGGAAATTGTTCCATAAAATGATCAATTGTATGTTTCCTCTGTTTTGCTTTGAAACCGACGGTACCGCTGTTGTTCTGATCATCTGTAATACACACACATCCATATATATATATATGTGTGTGTGTGTGTGTGTGTGTGTGTGTGTGTGTGTGTGTGTGTGTGTGTGTGTGTTCTCACTATTCTAGATAGCGAACTATTTTTCCCTAATTTCTTTTTAATATTTTTAACTCTGGATATTAAAACTGTATATAAAAATAAAAAAAGCAATTATGGAAAAATCCATAGAAAAATAATCTTGGAATTATTTTGTAATCTTGTGAGAAAATTAGATTCTCTGAAACATGGTTCCATTCTTCAATTATTGTTTACTTATTGTCGTGCAAAAAAAAATATGAGAACCTAAAAAAGTGTTGTTTTTTTTTCTGTTTGCATTTGTTGTTTTCATGACAAATCCCTTCATTCCCATCGCATCTCTAACAATAAAGACCAACATAAAAACACTCACCACTCACATGACGGTGATGATGATCATGATGATGATGATCACATCGTCATCATCATCATCATCATCATCATCATTTCTGCTGTCTTTTCATCTCTCCTCTTCCTCCTCCTAATACCCATCATGTTTTTCACTCCTCCTCCTTTTAGTCTTTTTATCTATTCTAGTCCTGTTCCTCTGCATATTTTCCAACTACTTTTACTCTCTTTTACTCTTTCCTTATTGCTTCTTTCTTTTCCTCTTTCCTCCTCATCCTTTCACACACACATTTCTTTCTATCACATTTGTTCTGTTGTTCTTTTTCTTTCTTCTTCATCTTTTCTCATCTTTTCTCATCTTTTTTCTCTTTTTTCTGCTTCTTTCTTTTTTTTTTTGTATAACCATTTCATCTTTCTCTTTCCTTTCCACTTATGTTTTCTTCTTTTTATTCCTTCTCTGTCGTCCATGTCAGCTTCGTCTAACCAATTAAACCACTTTCTTTAATACCTTAAAAAAATGAAATGGGTCCCTCTGCTCTCACACTATCTGTGTTCCAAATCATCGGATACCGCAACTAATCTAGTGAAACGGAAACCTTTAAAAAGTAGCGTCAGTTATTCTCTGCTTACACCCGCATTGCTTCAGACCAGCTTAAATTTCTCAAGACAATAGAAATATACTGTTAGTGATTGCGCAACTTTTTATCAGACGCATACCCTTCCAGAGAGTAATGATGATGTTCGTCCATCGTTTGCGAAGAACACCGTGATCGCGTACATATTTTGTGAGTCAGAAGATGGCTTGTAGGTCCGATCCGAGACCTTAAGTATCAACAGAATTACAGTTAATGATTGCGCGAGTGTTCATCTACTCTAAACTTCACATGAGACATACGCCCTTTCGGAGAGTATTGACTCTTTCCAGAAAGAAGGCGGTTTCTCTCCTTCCTCTCAAAACCTTCTCCCGTCTTCTTATACTTAGTGTTTATTTTCAACTTCCAAGTACTTTTCTCTTCTATATTATATTTCTCTTAGTCTGTTTGTCACTCTGTCCGTTCGGTTGGAAATTACTGAGCCAATCTAGATAGAAGTTTGTACGGATCTTTTTTATAAGGTGCAGTGCACTAAATATTATGGTATCCGTCCAATGCGTAGTTAGGGATTAATAAAGATTAATAGGGATTAATCGCATGGTACCACATTTACTTTAGAAGTTTTCTCGAAAATTACTGGGTCGATCTGACTGAAATTTACTATGGATCTTTGTTATAATAATGTACAACGAACTAAGTATTATGATATCTGTTCGATACACAGTTAGATTAATAGGAATTAGTCACTGCTGTAAACTTTTGAAAACAGCCATCGATTGTAACCTTTAGGACAGAGTCTTATCAAATATAGCATTGAGACCAAGTCGATCATAGAGACCTTTAGTATCTGACGTCGGATACTAAACGTGATATTCTTCACACGCCCCAGTTGTGTTGGTTTTATCGGGGTCACAGGTCACTGAAAATATACTTTCACTGCTTTCTCCTTTACTACCACAGTTTTTTTTTCTCGAGGAGAACTCAGTGATCTGACCAGAGATCTCAACCTACCCAAAGAATCTTCTGAACTTTTAACTTCAAGATTCAAAGAAAAAAAATCTACTTCAGCTTGGAACATTCATAACGTTCTATAGAAAACACTATATTTAATTCTTGCCATATTTCACTCAGAAAACCAAAATAGTATATTGCCGGCCTGCTGCAACAGCTTGGTGTCGAACAGTATTATTCTTAAGATTGGTGCCTTTTTATAGACAGTTCCAAAAAAGTTTAAAATGTATTCTGCACAATGGCAACTTACATGGCTTAGTTTATTTAGGCAATTCAACGACCCTCAAAAGAAAATATAATGAAATCAAAATTGTTCTGGAAAACATTTCATACCGAAAGCACCAATGGATCATATGTGTCGATTTGAAAATGGTTGGGCCTCTCTTCGATCTACAAGGTGGCTACACAAAATGTCCTTGCTTCTTGTTTTTGTGGGATAGCAGAGCAAAAACAGAGCACTGGATAAAAAACATGATTGGCCTGTACGGAATGAATTCCTGCCTCTCTCAATATTCTGGCTTCTCCTTTGGTGGAGCGTTACAAAATTGTGTTTCTTACTCTTCGCATAAAGCCTGGCGTCATCAAACAGCTTGTAAATCCCTTGAAAAAAGATGGCGTCTGTTTTAAATATACTTGCATGAAATTTCCAGGCCTAACGATAGAGAAATTAAAAGCTGGAATTTTTTATGAACTCTAGATTGGAAATGTAATGAATGATGCAAATTTCTGTAATTTTATGGATCCTGCAGAATTGAGTGCCTGAACAGCGTTTAAGAATGTACTTAAATTATTCTTAGGAAAAGTAAAGGCACTCAACTAGCGATTATTAAAACAGTACTTATAAGTCTCCATCAACTCGAAGCAAATATCAGCATCAAGTTACATTTTTTGCACAGCCATCTTGCCTGCTTTCCAGAAAATATAGGCGGTATGAGCGACGAGCATGAGGGGCGCCTCCATCAAGACATCAGCGACATTGAGTTCGCTATCAAGGTTATTGGGATGCTATTATGCTTGCAGACTACTGTTGGTCTATCAAGCGCGTTGATACCTGAAGCCCCATTCTAGAAAATCAGAAAAATGTCAATTTATGGATAATGATGTCTATGTTTAGCATTGTTTACAACTTGAAATATTAATTGTGAATATTTGGGTGTTATTTAATGAATATGCGACTTTAAGTTACATAAAAATATTGTTTCTTCCATTTGCTTGTTTATTTTTGTTCATTTTTTTTTGTAGCTAACAGCTTCCTATAGATGCGCGTATATTATAGCATAAAATATATACCTGATAGTCAAAAAGTGACAGAGTTTCTGGAATCAGCGCTCAGATGATGTAAAAGCTGTTGAAAAATCTTAGGCACCAAGACATGTTTTGTTGGGCAGTTATAACAGCAAATAATGTAAATAATATTATCAAGGTGTTTTACTCCTTGTTGCTGTCAATATTACATATTTCGATAAATTGTCTTTCTTTTAATTATATTATTCTTTTTACTACTGTCCGTACGAGGTGTATGCAATAAGGAATACCCCTGACCGACTTCCCATAGCAGTAGAGCAACGAAACTTGGCACAGTTATTAGTTTTTCTCTACATAGGAGCCACTCAGAGGTATGCATTTCTCTCATTGTTTGATGCAGCTCTGGAGACCGTTTTTGTAGAACCACGACGTGACTACAGAAATAAAGACTGCATCATCTGGGAAACGCTTTCCTTTCAAAAACAACTCCATGGTTGGGAAGAGGTGACACTCAGAGGGTGCAAGGTGAGGAGAGTAGGGAATATGGGGGGAGATTTCATAACAACACGCCCGTGCTTCTGATCTGGCGACATGCGAGTTGTGGACTAAAGCGTTGTCCTGTAGAAGGAGTGTACCTTTGCTGATCTTGCCCCGCCTCTTCAGTTTAATAGCTTCCCTTAATTTCCTCAAAAGTGAAGCATAATAGGCTCCTATAATTGTGGTACCCTTTACCAGGAAATCTGTCATCACTACTCCGTCCTGGTCCCAGAAGACTGCGAACATGACCTTGCCACGGGAGAGCTGCACCCTTACCTCCTTTGGAGATGGTGAGTCCAAGTGCTTCCAGTGCATTGACTGGATTTTGGTCTCTGGATCATAATGATGGATCCCGGTTTCATCCTGTGTATTCAGTCTTTTGAAAATCTTTGACTCATCTTCTTGGCACATCTCCAAATTCATCCTCGAGCACTCGACGCGTTATCGCTTCTGGAATGGTGTGAGCAACCTGAAAATCCATCTGGCAGACACCTTATATATATATATATATATATATATATATATATATATATATGTAAATATTCATTAATGATAGTTTTCAAAGACCCTGTACTAATATTGACATCTTGGGCTATTATACGAATAGTAATGCACCGATTTTCCAAAATGGCAACCTCAACTTGACGGACAGATGCCTCATCAATGGCAGAAGGTTGGGCGGCTAGGTCTGAGAGCTGTTTCCGCAGACTTCCGGCCATGTTTGAATTAACGATGCCAGCGTTTTACAAGGTCATATGATGGAACATTATGACCATAAGTTTCTTTCATTTCATCAAAAGTCTCCTGTGGTGTGCGTCCTTTCAAATACAAAAACCGGATCACTGCTCGACATTCAACAGGCTCCATTTCACACCTGACTCAGTTCAAACACCTGTAAAACAGAAAGCACAATTAGTTCAGAGCTGTAATTTGCTATGTAACCCGGAGAGATAAAAATCATTGCACATGTAAAATTTCAACTAGAACAGACAACTGACACTGTGTCAAAGGCATCACTTATTGCACGCCGCTCGTATATTTTCTTTTGCCCTTCTGGCTTACTACCTACATTTTGTCCCAAGTTTCGATCACGCTTTACTCCTTCACTCATTTTATCTTAACTTATATTAAATCCATAAAAAATCCGAATAGTATATATATATATATATACATATATATATATATATATATATATATATATATATATATATATATATATATATATATATATATATATGTGTCTGTGTATTATTTTTTTGTATTGATATTCATATTAAAACCCTTTTTTTCCAGTTATTTAAAAAGAAAATATAACTTTCTCATATATGGGTTGTGGGATTGCATTATTCTGCAAAAAGATTAGTGTTTTTCGGTTTTCTTATGAGATGACCATCTTTAGTTAATTATTACCTGTAATTATACTCACGCAAGTGTTTTTATTGATTGATACTTGCGTAATATTTGCGTAAAAAATTATAGTAAACACAAGCCTCTTTCTATATATATATATATATATATATATATATATATATATATATATATATATGTTTAAATAAGTTTGCCTACTAAACCCCTCCTAGAGTTTTTCGTCTACATACATGAAACTTCATATATACGGTATTCGAACCCATACTGAACTCTGTATTTGTGTTTCAGTAAAGTGTGAAAATCAAAGAAATGGAATTTGTCGGGTGGAGGGCGAACGACGGCATTATTAATATGCATGCGTAACGTAATAGCTATTGGTTTATGTTTTAATTTTTATCCTTGCAGCAAACATCTTTTCATAGCTCAGGCATTAAAGTCAAAGAAAAAAGTAAACGTGTTGGTTTTTATTTTCGGTGGTGGCGCATGAAGTCATTTTTTTTTAACTTGATAATCATTACTATATATTGAGTTCAACATAATATAATAAAAAAATACGAAATCTGCATTAATTAAAATATCGTATTGAGCGTAGTTTACGACCGGGCAATGTCGGGCGGCCTGCTAGTATATATATAACTTTTATTTTTCATCTTTCATTTAATACGAGCAGTTCAGCCCAGTTTGCTCGGGCCCTATGTACTATTCATAACTTTATGTGCATGTGTATATAAATATCAAAACGTTTGACTCATGTCCAGGTAACCTGCATCTATAATTTCAATTTTTTAGACCCAAAAGTTTGGTAGAGTCTGCAAAGGCCAACCATTTCAACTTTGACCTCTTGGCAGCCAATTTTCGCTCCCGAATTGATTAAAAAGCTTGCTGCATTTCTGAATACCCTTTATGTAAAATTTAAAATGTTTTGACATAAAATTTGCTGAATAGTTTGCTAGAGACCGCAAAGGTCAACTCTCTTTAACTTTGACCCCTAGGTAGCCAAATCTTGGGCCAAAAGCCGATTAAAATCTGGCCCCATGTCTGAATACACTTTATAAAATTTCAAATGTTTAGACCAAAAATTGGCTGAGAGGTCAAATTGTTGGTAACTTTGACCCCACTTTTGACCCTTTAACATCGTTTTGGGTTCAAATCAAATTAAAAAGTTTGATCCATGTCGAAAAAAACCTACATTTAAAATTTCATGTGTTTAGACCCAAAATTGGCGGAGGAATTTTGTAGAGTTTTTAAAGGTGAAATCGTTGAACTTTGACACCTTGACAGCCAAATTACTGGCCGAAATCTGATTAAAAAGATTTTCCCAAATCTCAATACTCTTTATGTCAACGTAAATTGTAAGGAAATGTACACACTGTTAGACACACAGACAAACACACAGACATACATACAGACAATTTCACTTTTCTAGATATGTAGATATAGATTATTGTTTGCTCTTTATAATGTTGAATTTTTATTTCTTGATAAGTTTTGCTTTGTTAATACATCTAAATACACTTTTTACAAAGGAGTCACCTCTGATCAAGGCCAGGAGGTCACTCGATGATAAGTGTTAATGAGTGCGCGGCAGTCAATGGGACAATATCGTAGTAGTGGAAATTTGGTAAATTGGATTAATTATGGAGACCGGCCTCTCAAGAACTTCCTTATGTGTACGTGAAGACAACTATAGCTGAAAAGCAGGCAACCGAAACAGAGTTCCACAGGCGTGCAGTGCTAGTAAAGAAGCTTTGTTCGGTCATGGAATCCACGTTTAGATTTAGTCACAGATAAAGTGTGGGGAAAATTATCGACAGTGGTTTTAGTTGAAGAGTGTTGTTTTTTTTTTTTAAGGGGGTGACCATAGATTCGAGCTCAGACGAGCACTTGCCATGAAAATAACGATAGACAGAGCAGGCTCGCAACGTCTTTTCTGTGGGAAAGGGGTTGCAGGCAAGAGAAAAGCGCATCTACTACATGGCTACGACGTCTATTTTGAACTCTGTTAAAGTAGGATAGAGATTCAGGCAGCTGTAGTCCAGAAGTGGCAACACAACTCCTAGGATGTACTTGGCTCTTATACAGATATAGAATTGTATCGGCAATGAGATGCCTACTGGACCTGTAGAAAGATCCCACCATTTTTGTGGCGATCTTGGCAATGGATTTAATGTATATTTATTCACTTATATATATATATATATATATATATATATATAGAGAGAGAGAGAGAGAGAGAGAGAGAGGGGGGGAATAAGAACAAAACGAACAATATATGCTCAGAAGTGCCTTGATAGTGAGAAAGGATATAATGAAATGCAATAAAGTAATATTGAATAATACGCGATGTTTATTGAATAAATTACGGGCAGTTCAAGTCTTGCAGACAGACATCCTGAACGACATTGAATTGTTGCATTAAATTCCACTACTCAAAACCTTTGCCGTTCGCTTTCCTCGCATCTAGCGCAGAATCATCCAACCTTTTACATCACACGACCTCTGACCCAACACATACGAGTCAGCTCTTCCTCGTTCCACCCTGATCCAACCGGCATGCATTTTGTGCTATTTTGTTTCCGCGCTTTTTCGTTTTTGTTTTGAGTCTTTTCAAACTTATCCAACTTATATTTCATTACGAATCTCAATTTATTATCAGCTTTATTTTCGTTGTCTATGTATTATTTACTTATTTGTTTAAGAATCTTTGATGTCACTGTCCAATTTTGTTGTATTTATGCTGTTTTTGTGTGTTCCCAGAAAAATTTAATTTTATAATCCATTTTTGCGAATGCGTCCTTTATTTTGTAGTATTCTTTTCATGTGCGTGTTTCAATGTTCATGGCCTCCAATATATACAATTAAATATCATAGTAAGATAGAGAAGCAATCTACTATAAAAAAAAGTTGCATTATCTGTCGGTCTTTCTCTCTCCCTCTCTCCCTTTCCCTCTCTCTCTCCCTCTCTCTTTATCTCTTCCCCATATCCCTCTCGTGTTTTGTCTGTCTGTCTTCCTGTTTTCTTTTTTCTCTCTCTCTCTCAATCTCTCTCTCTCTCTTTGTCTCTGTCTGTCTGTCTGTCTCTCTCTCTCTATATATATATATATCTATATATATATATATATAGATATACACAACTTACAAACTATCAACGATACAATATTGTGATTTAATATGACATCAAAAAGGTTATAGTAAAAGGAAAACTACTATATGCATTCGTTTTCAAGCAGCATGTGCCAAACTATTGACTATTCACAAAACTTTCGCTCTTTCAGGAAATTCAAGAATTCAAAGGAAATTATTTATAGTTGAAATTTATCAGGTTAAATAAAGGATAATTTAAAATTCTACAAATTAAATGTGTACTATATAGATAAATAATAGTGTTAGGGTATACAACAGCTTTTATTCATTCACAGAATAAACTGGTTATATATATATATATATATATATATATATATATATATATATATATATATATATATATAAGGTGTTTTTTTAGAGGCGGTGAATTTTAAATTGGTAAGTCTATTTTATTTCATTACAGATTTGAAAACTATTGACTATTTGTATTTCCACTTGCTTTGGCAATTCATCATGTAGTTTCAACAGGATGGAGCCATGTCCCGATTAGTGTGCGATATGCTCAATGTTTTGAGAGAAACATTTGATGAACGAATAATTTCATAAAATAGATGTGTCAACTGGCCACCTCGTGAGTGCGATTTAATCCCATTTGATTATATTATTTGAACATATGTAAAGTCTGATGTATTTGCTAAAAGATCATATGCTTTAGTCTACTTGGAACGACGCGCTATTACCGAAGTACAGCTTCATTTAATTCGAAGAGTTTGTGAAAATTAGACCTCCAGATTATAACATATAACCTTGAGCTGTGGTGGTCATATGCCACAAAATTTGTTGTAAATTATAAATGCCAAAAGTTGATCTTCGAAATAAACAATATATTTATACGGTAAAATTATTTTTCTGCGATCTCTTTTTATTTAAAGTTTGCTGACTCTAAAAATATACCCTTTGTATATATATATATATATATATATATATATATATATATATATATATATATATATATATATATATATGTGTGTGCGTGTATGTGTGTGTATATATAATTATATATATAAAAGGTTTATATATATATATATATATATATATATATATATATACATATTCCAGGTTAGAAATATGCAAATGTTAATACTAGTCCATTTTAATTATGTTGTTGATAATGTTCAATTAAGAGAACAAGATATTTTTTAACGAAAATTACTTTAAATCTCTACAATAAATCTACTGTTTCAGCCTTAAAAGACACGTCAGGCGACAATATACAGAGTAAAAACCGATGTACATCGACCCCTGACAATGTTTTTTTAAGACTGAAACAGTAGTTTTATTATAGCGACTTAAGTTAATTTTGTTTACCGGAATTGAAACGCGAAAAACATTCTGTGTAGCTTAATTAACATATATATGTTCAAAACTTTCACTTATATATATATATATATATATATATATATATATATATATATATATATATATATATATATGAACAGTGTATCACAATAGGGAGTACAACCCTCACATTTCTTCAAATATTTAAGTATATCTCTGAACACTGAAAAACTGATTATTTGACGCAATGAAAAGTAGTCTGTTAGCAGCATATATAAAAGAATTAATTTATTTTCCCTTCAAAATAACTCAACATGTAGCCATTAAAAGCTAAACCTCTTGCAACAAAAATGAGTACACTTCTTACGAAAATGTCAAGTTTCAATATTTTATATGGCCACTATCATTATCCAAAACTGCCTTTAATTTCCTGGGCATAGAGTTTTACCAGAGCTTCACATGTAGTCACTGGAATACTCTTCCACTCTTCAATTATGATGTCGCGGCGCTGACAGATATTCAAGACCTTGTGCACCCCCATTTTCTGCTTGAGGATGCTCCAAAGATGTTCTATTGGGTTCAACATGCTTGACCAGTCCATCACCTTTACCTCAGCCTCTTTAGTTAGCTTGGATGTTTGTTTTGCGTCATTGTCATGCTGGAACAATGTTCTGCAACCCAGTTTCTGGAGGGTGGGGATTATATATATATATATATATATATATATATATATATATATATATATATATATATATATATATATACACACACACAGACGGCACAATCACGTTGACACACCGGTGCTCGCCAGATCACCTAAGTTAAGCAACGTTGAGCCTGGCCAGTATCAGATGGCTGACCATTTGGGAAGGTTAAGCGCTGTATGTACTGCGCCGATTCGTAGAAATTTCCAGGTTGGTATCTTGAGGCGCTTTAATTCACTGGGAGAGAAGCACCCCTAGTCTTCGTTAAGACATGCATCTAGGATAAGGAAACTCTGATGTAAAAACCTTCAGTCTACAGTATACACTGTTCTGTGGCAGTTATCTGCACCGAGGGAGGTTAGCAGCAATATCAAAAAGAGTAGATGGTTCTACACATATTCCTCACTACTATAAACGAATAATCTGTGTGGATTTCCGAGCAAGATACGTCGAAATCGACGAAATCCACAGAGATACGTCGAAATCGTCAAAATCGACGGGAGAGTACATTATATATATATATATATATATATATATATATATATATATATATATATATATATGCACGTTAACTTATGACATATATAGCTTCCTTCAGTATTGACATACTATGGATACCCACTGTGTGGGTGTCTGGGCGTTGAAATTTTGTGGCAAAAGTTGTCCAATCTCCAAACACACCACTCCTTAGTCAGCATTGTTGAATACCAGTTGTAAGTAAAGGTTGTGACCGATTGGAAACACTGCCTAGATACGCAGAGAGCACATACAGCGCCTAGAGTTCTCAAATTGTCACCCATCTGGTATTAGCCAGGTTTTGCGTTGCTTAACTTCAGTAACCTTAGATAATTATGATATATATATATATATATATATATATATATATATATATATATATATATATATATATATATCGTATTTGTATTGATATATCTAAAGAGCAGGAGCGATAAAAAATATCAAAGGATGTTAAAGTATAGAAATCAAAGAGAAATCATGTTTATGACTATTAAAGCCAAGCAAAAAAGATGGGGAATAAGACCAGCAATTGTCTTGGTAGATGGCTGGGGACGCGTCGGTGTTTGCTTGTCGGGTGGTGCCATAACAAGGGTTGAGAGACAGACTTTTTTTTTTAAGTGAGTAAGTCCCGCGTTCACACGTCCCATTTAATCTGATTTGCATTTGGTAAAATTCAATTGCTTATTTGGAAAGTCTGTTAGTGGTTTTCAGCTATCGCGCAGCGAAGATGTGTCTTGCCTCGTACTGACTCTCTTATTTTAGATTCACTAGGGCAAATGCACTTTCACGGCCGGGAGTGGGGTGATGAGGAAAATAAGAACTTGTATCTATAAGTGTATATTTAAGAAGAATACAAATGCTGAAGGGTATGGAGACTCTATATGTTCTGCGATGTGTGCTAAGTGAGATATGGGCAAATATATATTATTAGTAGTAGTAGATTTTCGTAATCATTTATCATTATATTTTACCTAATACCTGATGCTGCATTCATGCTGGTCTAGTTGAACTGGTTTTCATCTAATGAGGATATTTCTAGGAATTATTAAATTCACAATCGGTCTCCAGTCGAGCGAGATATTTATTTATTTATTTATTTATTCATTCATATTGCAAGAAATTCTTAATATCCTCCCATGTACAGTGTTTGATACTCCTAATTGATCACTCTTCCGGTACTGACCTTAGCTAAATTTCTCTTAACTCTGATGATATAGCAAGGAAAAAATTACGCTAAGAAGAGTCTGCCTGAAATTACGTGCTAATTTATATCTTTCTAGCAGGGCATGTTATCCGGCGTTGCCAGGTGAAAGCATGCCCTCTTATCGTAAATAAATAAACCGCAGTTGTTGTTGGTGGCCAATCCCCAACGTATTAATGTTAAGAACGGGTTTCGGAATAGATACCCTAACCTATTCATATTAAGAACGTCGTATGGAATAAATAGACCAACCTCGCAATGTGAAGAGCGGCTTCGGAATAGACACACCATTTAATGAGTGGGGGGACTTTCAAAGTATTTGCACTAAGTACAACTTTGATACATGTTGTCACCATACCCACCCGCAAAGACAAAAAAGTGGCGGTGAGTGACAGTGTTGTGCGTAGGGAAGTTCACTTTTTTTATTGCGGGTGTATAAAATAGTGAATTACAGTGCGTAATTCATATCTCGAAAACTACTTGTCTCCGCTTTAAAAGTTAAAATAGATTGTCTTATTCAGCAGAGTGTAAAACCTACAGAAGTTCTCAGTCTAAAGGGAAATGGTATAGTTGGTGCTAAGGTAAAAAAAAAAGTACCTCAAAAAGTTTATGTCTGAACAGTATGGAAAATGATTCCTGAAAAGGGAACTAAAAAATGAAGTACATTTAAAAAAATCAATATATAACAAATAAGTATATTCGTAGGCAATATAATAAAGGGAAATTTGTACTTTAGCGTCGTAAATTATTTGGCACACAAAGAAAGAAAAAAAACAACTGGCGTAAATGTAGTCAAATACAAACTAAATGAAAAGTAATGAAAATGATAATTTATCTGGACGTAATTCAGACGTAGAGTGTAAAAACGTGTTTTATATAAAATGAAATAGTTTTTATGATTTCGAACCTGAAAAATATTTTTTTTTGTTTTTTGCCAAATCGCCGCATTGTAGGCACGATGCAATTTTGATGCAAGGGACTACTACTACAACTGTTATTAATAGAGTTGGCGGACGTTTGTGAAATTTCTCCCCTCTAAATTCCACAATTAACAGATGTTTTCTTTTTTTTTACGTTAATCTCATCGAATACAAATTTAAGTTTTAGACCAAAAACTAATGAAATTGAAAAATAAAAAAATACTTAGCGTCGGGGATCATTTTTAAATTATAAGGTTGTATTGTAGCAATATTTTTCTCGGTCAGAGTTGAAAGAGTTGACCTTTGCAGATTCTACTAAACTCCTCCGCTAATTTATGACCTAAACTGCTAGTATATATATATATATATATATATATATATATATATATATATATATATATATATATATATATATATATATACTAGCATGAGTGCCCCGCGTTGCCCTGGTGTTTGGAGTGTATGCTGAGCAAAAAATAATTAAAACAAAACAGTAACTTTTAAACTTTTACACCTATTATGACCCCTTAACATTTATTGTTTTGGACACAAATTAAGTTATTAAGTAAAATTCATGTCCAAGGAACCTATATCTAAAATTCCAAGTGCTTAGACCCAAATTGTCGGAGGAGTTTGGTAGAGTTCTCAAAAGTCAAATCGTTGAACTTTGACTCCGTAGCAGCCAAAGTTCTGGCCGAAAATCGATCACATAGATTTGCCCAAATCTCAGTAACCTGTATATCAAATTTCGAGTCTGTAGACTAAAAATTGACAGTTATTGCGTAGGGAAATGTACACACACAGACAAACACACGGACACGTTCATATATATATATATATATATATATATATATATATATATATATATATATATATATATATTCGTTGGTAATAGTAACTAGAACACAATTGTCTTGGAAACACACAGACTTTTAGTTTTGATGAGGTTTTATTTTCGGTTAGAAATGCATTCAATACATTCAGGCTAATGATTAAAAAACGAAGTAGGAAATTTCGTAACACTGGTATTTTCTCTAGGAACCAGACAATACACCATGTTAGATATCTTCTGATAATTTTCGAGACTCTCTATCCTACTTCTATTTATCCACTCTTAAACTAATGTAACTTTTAATATATTCGAAGACCTGAATCCCCAAAAATGCCTCACATTACGTTAAACCTCTGCATTCCAAACAACTCCGGTTCAATCACTACAGGCAAGACCCAATTGCTTCCTGTTACTGTTATTATTGTACTGGTATAATATTAGATCGGAATGATTTGCCACCAGAATATTTCATAGGAATTTTTATCTCAGAAAAGTGGAAACCATCTATATATTAATACCGTATTAACTTTAACGTGCATACGCACGTGTGCCACGGTTCTTGATTACAAATTATTTAATCAGGAGATCCTATTTATTAAACATGATCATAGAAGGTGACAACATACTACGAAAATTACATCACTATATAGATACGCTAATAACATGTTCGTTGTATATTATCACCTTTTATCATCCTTTTTAATAAACAGGATTTTTCGATTATCGAAGACGCAATGTAAAAAATTAAATAAAATAAATTATGCTGCTTTTGAGCTGTACGTGAACCTAAAATATACTTTCTTGATTTTCTGCCTTGAATCCATACGTGGTACATGTCTGTCTAAAGAGTGTATAATGATATCGTGGGCGTTCAAATACTGCGAATATGTCACAAACTCCTATAAGAATATTGGAGTTAAATCGTAAAAACCAGATAATAAGGTTGGTGCAAAAGTAATGTCGTTTTTGGACAAAATTTAATGGCAAAAAAAATGATTATTCTGCACCACCCTAATATATTCTAACACTACATTAACCAGATTTTTTAGATAAACACTTTTACAGTTTTTACAAAAAGGGTTACAATAATATCGTGGAATCTCGATTCATGCTGAACTTCTACAGACTGCTCAGCAGCAATATATTTCATATGTAGATGCAGCTGTGGACTTTTTAGCAAATCCCTTAGTTTAATCTGTATATCTATAAAAGTGAAAATGTATGTGTATGTGTTTCTGTACATTTCCCTACCAAATAACTCTGTCAATTTTCGGTCTAGAGACACAAGATTAAACATAAGGAGTATTGAGATTTTGGAGAATCTTTTTAATTGGTTTTTGGACAGAAATTTGTCTGTCAAAGCGTCAAAGTTCAACGATTTGACCTTTGAAAACTTTACCAACTATCCTTCGCCAATATTGGGTCTAAACACTTGAAATTTCAAATGTAGGTTACTTGGACATGGATCAACCTTTTGACGTGATTTGAGCCAAAAAAAAAAATGTAAAGTGTCAAAATAAGGGGTCAATGTTTTAAAAATTTGATCTCTGCAGTCTCTATCAAATTACTCAGATAATTCCTGGTCTAAACATTTGAAATTTTACATAAAGGATATTTAGAGATACGGCAAGCTTTTTAATCTGTTTTAGTCGAAAATGCGAGCTGCCGAGGGGGTCAATGTTCAAAAGATGCCACCTTTTGCAGTGTCTAGTAAACTACTTAGCTAATTTTGGGTCTAAACATTTTAAATTTATACATAACGATTATTCCGATATGCGGCTAGCATTTTAATCAATTTTGGGGCGATAATTTGACTGCCAAAAGGTCAAAGTAAAAGGTTGCAGATTCTACCTATTCCTTTGACAATTTTGGGGCTAAAGACTTGACATTTTAGATGTAGGTAACTTTCAGATGGGTAAAACTTTTTTTATTTTGATTTGAGTCCAAAATAATAAATGTTAAGGGGTCAAAGTTGAGGTCATAGGTAAAAAAAATTACATTTGCGGTCCCTACAAAATTACTCAGAAAGAATTTTGTCTAAACATTTGAAACCTCACATAAAGTGTATTCACAGGTAGGCCAAGTTATGAGGAGTACATACAGCCCGAGCAAAGCCGGGCTGAACCGCTAGTATATTATAATATAAGTGTTCATAATAATTGCTGGGACGGCAATTGCCATGTAAACTACAAATTCAAAGGATTTTAATCCCCATGGTGTTTGGTATCAGTAATAAATGCCTTCAAAATATGCAGGGCAATTATAAGCCCGCGCACATAAAATTCAGCAACACCGGTACATACTTGCTAAACCCAACGATACGCAATTCTCGGCAACTTCCGACCTATTCATCAATTCTCTCTTTATTTGTCTATTTATATACATCAACGCCCATGTAACTTGCGGTACACTTGAACACCTGATTCAAACTACGTGTATCAAAATAACAACACACAAGCTCACCCCAGGTAAGTAAAACAAATCCTGGTCCCCATACACTGATCTAATACTATCTGATCATTGTTATCAATATTCTATCAAACTTTCCAAATCAAAATGTATGTTAAATAAAAAAAAAATTAACGTTATAAAATTTGGATCGAAGGAATATATGTGGTTTCATTCACTGCCCACCAATCTGAATCATTGTTTATTCACTCGTTTATGGCTCAGCAACATTTATAACGAAACCAAGTGTTATTCTCCCCATAGCTTTGGCATGTGTGGCAAAATTAGACGCAATTTTATCATTCTGTTCACATTATTCTGCCTGCTGAGAAATCAGGTATAATCAATTAAAAATCAGTTAAAATTCTAAAAACTGTAATTTAGGTCCTCAAATGACGCAGTTATACTATCTTTTGTGCAGACCGCGTAAAAGCTCAACCTGGGCAGGGTGAACGCAATCCCAAATACCAGGGAAGGTAATGCGATTGATGATAAAACAATGTGTTAATACTTCTCTTGCTCTACATCTCAAATAACACAGTTACGATCCATCTAGTATGTTCCATTTTATTTTAATATATGATATACTATCTGCATGTTGAAACATATTGGCAGGAGGCAGGGTTAGTCATATACTATTTTCGATACACTGAATATGCTTACTTCTTACAATCTTCGTGAAAGTGGGCTACATTTTTTGGCGTGTGAAAGCATAAAACACATTCATTTTTGTCTATAAAAATTAAACGGAAAATACTTCTCATAGCCTATATGGAAAATAACTCTCGCAGTTTAAATAAATAAATTTACTTCCATTTTTAATGGTGTCGGCTAATAATAATTGAAATTAAATTAAATATTAGTTAAAATAAAACAAAATTCCATGAATCAAATTTAAAAACAAACAGACAGGAATACGATTTTATTATAATAGATACCATATATATATATATATATATATATATATATATATATATATATATATATATATATATATATATATATATATATATATCAGTTCTTATGTTTACACTACTATCACCCCATCTATAATAGTACATGTATCAATTTCTTGCACAGAAAACAATCCCCTCGCCAAAACCACTATTAATAATTTTACCTCCTCGCTATCAGTGTCTAAACATAAACGTTGGTTCCATGAACAAAGCTTTTTTTTCTTAGAACTGCCCGCCTGTGGAACTCTGTTCCTTAGGTCTGACTACAATATTGTCGTCTTCAAGGCTAACGTAAACAAGTTCTTGTTGAACCGCCTTCTTAAATAATCTAATTATACCAAATTTCAAAACTAACGATTACTACGCTATCGTCCGAATGACTACCGTACTCTCATTAACCCTTATCCTCGAGTGGCCTCTGGACTTAATAAGTGGTGATCCTTTTGTAAAAAAAAAGAAAGATACCCAGTGTATACATGTTATTGCATGTTTATCTATATTAAATGATAAAAAACTGCAATTTCTGCCGTTAAATGACAAAATCAGGGCATCGTTTATGTGGGCTCCAAACGTGTATACAAAGCACCCCATTTTGTCCACAGGCTGCGGGTTTGCTACTCCTGGTGTAAAATATGCATGCTAGGTGTGCAGTTCATCTAGTAAACGGATATAAGTAAAGATCAATGAATGAGAAATTTATATCAATTTATTTTTCATCCGATTAATCATTAAACTTAAACGAAATAAACAAAAGAAATGTGTTTCTTAAAAAAAGTGTCGCTAATCGAATGATGAATTGGCGTAATTTAATGAAACGCATTTATAATCGATAAATATCTAAAACGCGTATCAGAATGGACAGTTCTCATTTTCTGTATATGAACACACGACAAATAATCAAATCAAGAAAGTATAATTGGTCATTATAGAAAGTAAAATAAAGAGACAATCTTAAACGAATTAAACCCAACAAAAAATATCGTTTAAAATATTCACTAGACAAAAAAAATAAATGAAAAAATCGATCAATAAAAAGGTTATACAAAACAGCTTTAAATAAATATCTATATATATTATATGAATGAAGCTTGTGTGTGTGTGTGCCTGTGTGTGAGTTAGTTCCCTATAGACTTTAAAACAGCTGGGCCGATTTGTATGAAACTTCATAGGAAGGGACTTTATGTGCCTATCGGTGATATTCAATAGGTTTTGTATCAGAATGTATTTGATAAGTATCGATAATCGATCATCAAAATAATTCGATGAAAGAAGGGACAGGCGATTTTGAACAAAGTTAACACTTTACACAGCCTAACGTCACAAATGCGTTTCACAAGTTTTATTACCATACAAGCTCAAAGGTCAGATATGTAAAATCAGCAGTAGGTTGTTTCATCGGACAGAGGCGCGTTAGAAATACATGTTTCTGTTTTAACACATGCTATTTTCATTTAAAACTAAAGTTCAAGCTATTATCATTACACCAGCAGAAAGCCCAAGTATATGAAATCAACAATATGCATTTGGTAAGACAGCGGCGCGTTCAAAATGAATGTTTCTCTTTAGAGCACAATTGAACGATGATACTTGAGTGTTGCATTTTGAACTGTAATTCAAGACATTGGGTATAAAATAATTTATAAAATCATCAGCAGGTTCTCTACAGTGCAATGTAGACGATAATGCATAGTGAACTAAATCGCTGTGGGGAGGCATGTGAAGCTTCCTCCCAGTGTACTGCGATGGATGCCCAAATAAAGCAGCCAATCATTCAATGTGATTGAAAAATGGGCGACTTCCCTAATTTGATGACAATAAAAATAGGAGAGTGTGAAACATCCATTGATCATCATTTAATTCTTGTTGTGAGGAAAAAAAATTATTTATCATATACTAGTCTGGGTGCCATACGTTGCCCGGATGTTTGACAGTGTGTGTTAAGCAAAAAAGTGGTAGTAGGTAGGCAGGTTCGAACCCGTACTGTGAAGGAAGAAAATAACGTGGAAAAAAACGTGATTTGTTTGCTGTTGTGCCCATCGCCAAACCGGAAGCAACATGGGTTTAATTTAAAGCTAGACAATCGAAAAGAAGGGATGACTTTCGAAAATATCGGCGAAAAAAGCGACCCCTCTCTGTAGAAAAGTGTCCAGTTACCGGTGAAGAAATTTATGTTTTTGGCCAATCCTTCGATATTTGTCGTCCGGAGATGCGAGCTTCAAAATGATACCAATCTCATGAAAATCCATCGCATCTGTCTAAAGTTTTAGGCATACATGGTGATTGCCACTTCTTGACAGAAGAATACCATATTTCCCTTGCTTTATTGCTGATTACTCAATCATTTTCATGTATTTTTATATACACATATATACAACTTACACACACATACATTTATACATGTGGAGATGTGATCAAGATGCATCAATTCCTATTTTCTGTGGGAACGAAATTGGCTCTTCAGACCAGCCCTGCTCTTACACACACTGTTGCAAAGGTCACACTTAAGCTGAGATTGAGGGATGTCAACTGGTGCTGCTCTACTCTGGACACTCATATGACGCTTCAGGCCTCCACTCGATTTACAGACCACAGAGCAAACAGAACATCTGTGTCCTGCAATGTTTTCCCCATCAAAGAAAGTTTTAGGCATATATATATATATATATATATATATATATATATATATATATATTCATACATACATACATACATACATAAATTTAAACAGACAGGTGGGATTTATATTATAGATAATGTTACTGTATAGTATATATCGTTTGTCAGCTATACAAAAAGCAAGAGAGAGAGAGAGAGAGAGAGAGAGAGAGAGAGAGAGAGAGAGGAGCACAGAAGTAAGTTTGTTTTTTTTACACCACAGAAAAAAATGAACAAGGGATGATGATTTACAAGGAAGAAAGAAAAGAACGAAAGAATAGAGAGTAATAAAAAGGAGCACTATACGCAGGGGAAAATTGATTTTTAATAACCTACTTAACTTAACTAAATGACTTCTTTTGTTTATAAAAGAAGTCACCACCTATCAAGCCCCGGATGCCACTCGAGGATAAGTGTTAATGAGTGTACAATTGTCAAGGGAAACTTGTCGTAGTCATTGTTAGTGGTGGGAATTGTATCAAATATAGTATTTGTATTGTGAAACCCAAAAAATATTTTGATATTCTCTGCGCAATCGTGTTTAAAAAGGAAATTACATTTCAGATAAAACTGAATGTTTAGTACATGGAATGATTGCTTAGCATAAAAACAGACTAGTAAAAATAATAAAATAGACACATCTCTAAAGCTAATCGATATATCGGTCGTTCAAGCGGCCTTAATATTTGGTGGAGGATAGCTTTATTGAAAAGAAACAAGTGCCTTCATGCAACAAACAGGCAAAGACGATCTGGCGATGAGATGGGGGAGTGAGTGCAAGTAAAAGATGAGGAATGGGCGGATGAAAGAATGGGGAGGAGGAAGACACGATATGAACTTCCATTTTGTTCTGCAAGCAGAATTACATTCTGACAAATATGTAAAATTGAAACTGTGAACTGTTCCACGTAAGAGAAGTGCCAATAAATGTCGAAATTAATTTATTATCTGCCTTGTTTGAAATTTTTTCATCTATTGTATAAAATACGTTCAGTAAAACCCCGGGATACGGTGACCCTAGGACACGTTTTTTTTCACAGGTTACGATGTGGAATACGATGTTTTTCCGGACCCTGGTTTCGGTATTTGCTCCGCGTTACGCTGTTATCCATGTTATTTGAGTATATATGTGTATTATATACTGTAGTCCATGCCGTTTTTATAATGCCGTATCCCGGGGTTCTACTGTATTACAGTTTCTGTTCGTCACTATTGACTGTTATATGGTTTTATGCTTTTATTTAAATAAAGTTGCCTCTCTGTATATGCTTAGGATAATAATAATAACAATAATAATAATAATAATAATAATAATAATAATAATAATAATAATAATAATAATAATACCTTGTTTTGATCAAATCGAATTTTATTGCATGATTTTGATTATGGACCATGTCTAAAAATAAAGGCTTAAGCTTAAGGGGTTTGAAGAAGAAATTGAAATTCCAGAAATCTTGGAATAAGGATTCTAAATTAAAGGTTTACTAGAATTATATATTAATTTTAATCTGTGTGAAAGAAAATTACTACAAAACTTTTCTAAGAAGGGTAAGGTAGAACGATAAAATTGTCGCCCTAAAAAAAACAGCACTACAGTTTTATTTTAAAACTTTTATTGAAAAAATCAATTTAGGTAACTTGATTATGAAGGAGAGCTTACATCTATTCAATGTAATTGCCTTCAGCGCCAATCACCACCTCGATACGGGTCCGGAACTGGGAGCATGCCTTTTCCACAAGTGCCGGCGGGAACTCGGCGGATTGCGGCGATCAGGTCGCTTAAAATTCAACACCAAAGTGTACCTAGATGCGCACAAGGGAGTGGTGATCCTCTGGGCCAATCAGGTGGCCAGCTCATTACACCAAGGGATCACCAAACTCTTCTGTGCGTCTAGGTACAATTTGGTGTTTAATTTCAAGCCGACTTCGAAGATGTGAGCTGGCATGATGTGGCCCTCACTTGAAATTACACCAAAGACCATGACCGTGGGTAGCCTGATGCATTCAGCTAAGCCCTCAAGCGTTGAACCAAGGTGCTGCCAATCTTCCTGTTGTCATAATTTGGATCGGTAGAGAGCATGAGTTGTACAGCGGCGCATCTCCTATCTTGCTCGTTGAACGTTGTGTCACTTTCATACATGATAGTAGGCTTCTATTTTCTTTGTAATGTGTACACAACGGGCCAAATATTAGATGGTCTGCAACAAAAATAGAAAACCGGTTTTAATCAAACGGAAATGGAATCATGTCGACAATTTTACTGTTTCACTATAACATATAACAGAATTTTTCATCTTTAATTCACCTAGGAAAACCTCATCCTAAAATGCATTTTGGCCTGATGATTCCCTAAAGAGATGAAATGCGTTAGATTCTGTGTATATTTTTACAACTTACAACATAGCTCTACACATATTTAGTACTGTTTGAGTACATACTAGCCAACGCACATAAAATGTTATATCTCATAACATTTTATTTGGATACATGAAATAATGAGAATATATATATATATATATATATATATATATATATATATATATATATATATATATATATATATATATATATATATGTCTGGGACGATTAATCGGAATCTGAATTGAGAATCAAAAAAATTGGAACTTTTTGTGGTATCGGAATCGGTATCGGAATCAGAAAAATTTGAGTCTATTTTCCCATGTCACAACCGGTTCCTTAAATTATCTTTTTTATTTGATTTTGGTTCAGGAAACATCTTCCCCTGTTTGTAGTAATAATAAAATAATAGTTATTGATTTAAACTTCCAGTGAAACTAAAATCTGTAGATAACTCCTTCAAAAGTGTATTTTTACGTCTGAGAAAATATATGCACATTTAAGGTGTGTTTTGATAGTAATCGGGACAAAATAATGCCTTTTATAGTTAAATATTTAGAGATTTATAAAGAATCAGAATCGGAATCCGTAAGTGTATCGGAATCGGGAAATTAGTATGGAATCGGTAATTGTATCGGAATCGGGAAAAATATTGGAATCCTCCTATCACTAGTATATATATATATATATATATATATATATATATATATATATATATATATATATATATATATATATATATATATATATATATATATATACACGCAGTTATAGACCTTTGACTTAGAATGAGTGCTTTATGTCAAATTGCTGGTTGAACATCGTTAAATCTGTGCCCATTTTTTTGCATTAAATACTAATCTTTAATTCTTATCCTATCAATCTCTAACTGTGCATCAAACGGATACCTTAGTTAATAATTCGATGTACATAATGATAACAAAGACTCCTAGAATATTTCAGTCATATCTGCTCAGTAATTTCCGAGAAAAAGTGGAACGGATAGAAGACAGGCTAAAGGAAATAGAATATAATATAATGTATATGTGTTTATATATATTCGATAATTAGTTTCTCTTGTTAATGACACCAATGGCATTAACTTAATCAGCTCTATTATTTATAAAAAAAAAACAACAATAAAACTTCAAACTTACGTAACATTGTTTTCAGTCACATAATCTCATGACAACTGCATAAATAATTATATTTTGGTGCCATTTTAAAAGTGTCTTTTTTTTTTTTAAATATAATTGATATTTTTATTCATATTTTATTAATATCCATTATTGATATTGATATAATTAAATGTATTGATACTCTTGATTATAATTCATGTATATTTCATTATTTAAAAATAATGTAATCATGCGGAACACACTGTTAAAAGGTTGGTGTATAAACAATATCGTGTTCTCACATATGTTACTTTATATATGATATATATATATACACATATATATATACATATATATAGTAATATATATATATACATATATATATATATATATATATATATATATATATATATATATATATATAGCCATGTTATATATCATTTTGAATCACGTTTTTCGCTCTATCGAAACGTGTTATTCGTTAACGTTATCAATTTCTCCATTCATTTTTGCCAAGCTTTGCGACAGCATGGGCAAAATTCAAATACGCACGATTTTCTTGTTCTAGTTCAAACTAAGTCGAAAAGCTGGCGAGACAGTTCGAAATATAAATGATGCGTTTGGTGCAGGAACCACTAACGAACCTGTGGCACAAGGATGGTAAAAGATATTGCGCAAGGGTGGCAAGAGCCTTGTAGATTGAGACGGTTTAGCCGGCTGACTGCGGTTGATAACGAACATTTGAAAGTCGTAACTGAAGCCGATCCTTGCAAAACCACACGAGAAGTTTGCTGTTGAACTCGAGGTCGACAACGCAACAGTCGTTCGCCATTTAAAGCAAATAGGGAAGTCAAAAAGTTGGATAAATGGGTGCCGCATGAATTGAACGATAATAAAAAAAAGTCGTCGTTTTAAGGTGTCTTCTACGCTCCTTATGCGCAACAAAAACGGTCCATTTCTCGAGCGGAGTGTGTCGTGTGATGAGAAGTGGATCCTCGACGACAACAGGCGACGTTCTGCACAGTGGTTCGATGTCGGAGAAGCTCTACGACACTTCACGAAGCCAAAATTTCACCACAATAAGGTTATGGTGACTGTTTGGTGGTCTGCGGCCGATCTTATCCATCACAGCTTCTTGAATACAGGCGAAACGATTACGGCGGAGAAGTATTGCTGACAAATTGGCCAAATGCACCAGAAGCTCCAACGTATGTGCCAGAGATTGGTCAATATGAAGGAATGCAATTCTCCTCCATGACAACGCTCGCTCGCATGTTGCTCGACTGACCCTGCAGAAGATGAACAAAGACTGCATCATCCGCCATATTCACCGGACTTCTCACCCGCCGATTATCACTTTTTCAAGCATCTCGACAACTTCCTGCGAGAAAAATGCTTCAAAAGCCGAGATTATGCAGAATCGGTTTTCGATGACTTCATCGCTCTCAGAATTTCTATGCTAATGGGATAAATAACGTTGTTTCTCGTTGACAAAAATGTGTCGATTCTAATGGTTCTTATTTTGATTAATAAAGTTTATTATGGCAGGAATTATTATCTTTTAAAGTTGAACGTCAAAAAACGTTATTTTTGCATCAACCTGATATAACCTTACTGTCTGAAAGGCTTAAACAACTAACAATATTAATTTGGGAGTAAGTAGAACGTTTGATTAATTATCATCTATTGACTTATCAATTCCTTTACGTATAACATGAGTTTATTTATACATGCTCCGCCACAAGTAAGTATATATTTTCTTTTGTATGTAGTTTTTGTGATAGTTAAGCATTTCTTCCGTCTCAATTACTCTCTTACTTTCTATTTTTCCTTCTTTATTTGTCTTTCTATTCATTTCTCTCCCTATGCCACTTTTTCTGCCTCTGACTTTTTTCTCTCTAACTCTTTCTATCCATCTCTCTCTCTTTCTTTCTCTCTCGTTCCCTCTTTCTGTCAGACACCCCCCCCACACACACAACAAAACAACAAACACACTTTTCCATGTAAACTATAAACAATGCGAACTAAGTTATAAATTAAAGCGTGCATGTTAGATAGAGTCGACAAATCGTTTTTTTTTTATATAAATATGCGTTTTTAGGAGAAAAAAAGAACAAAAAACAATAGTGCTTACTTAATTGTCATGTCGAAAATAGTAATATATCCACAAATTAGGAAAATTCATCGAGTAGGAAATTATTTACAGTTTAAAGTAAATTTACGGAAAATGTGGGGAAATTGCATTTTTCCTAGATGTAAACTCCTTAAATATTACGAATACAAGGGCCATATTTATCTCCCTTTTGGCCACTTTTATGGCTGGCGTACAGTTTTATACCATAGTGATCGACCGTTTTTACTAACAACATAACAGCAGTTGTTCTACTTGATGAATTTTCGTAATTTTTGGATATATTACTATTTTCGACATGGTATTTAAGTAAGTACTGCCGTTTTTTTCTTAAAATCATATAGTTAAAAAAAAATAATTTGTCGACTCTATTAACATGCACTCTTTGTTATATAACTTAGTACACATTGTTTGTAGTTTACATGGAAGAGTGTGTTTTTTGTTTTGTTATGTGTGTGTGCCTGTGTGTGTCAGAAAGAGAGAACGAGATAGAGAGAGAGAAAGAGTGAGAGCGAGAGAGAACGAGAGAGAGAGAGAGAAATGGATAAAAAAGTTATTTAAAAAAAAACGACCCGTCGACTCTTATCTTATCTTAACAAGCCTACAATAAAGTCTGCATATGTTGAAAAATACTTTCCAGCTGAGTAAAAGACGATCGATCTACAATCTGGTCATATCGATAAGATTCCACCGAAGAAAAAGCTCAATCATTCTCCAGTTTATGGAAAATCTACGATCTCATAAAACAAGGCAAAATTGATATATTAATTTGCTTTAATCTATTCAGTATAATCGAAAAGTACGACTCAGTATAAAAAAAAAAATCATAAATGTCTGTGTTGAACAGAAACACGAAGTTTCCACAGTTGTTCCTATTTACAATGCCTCCCCACGGGACAGAGTTAGACACCGGATCGCTTTTTAACGTGGAGAAACTTCCACGGTCGTTTCTATTTAATACTCAGCATCACATCAACACGTCACGAAGACGAAGCGACGCCCTTGCTTAGTTGTTCGCAAATGAAACCGGTACATTCGTCTTCGATACAATTTTAAATTTCTCCAAAGCTTCTCCATTGCTGATAGTGAAATGTTGACTTTCAATGTACCCTCAAACCAGAAGTTCAACTGGGTTAGCTGGTCGGACTTCTTCTCTTGTATCTTCTCGATATCACCCTCTCTTCTGCGAATGATCATTCCAAAAACGCATGACGAATGCCATTTGCGTAAACTACTTGTTTTGACTTTTTTTATTCTGCAATTGGTTGTCACGGGACCCACACGTTATATGCAGTCTATGTCGCAAAGGAGACCAAGACAAAAGAATAACTCGATCTCACATTTTCGTGTTGCAACGGCGACATTTATTTCCGGGTGCTTTCCCGAATAAACCATGACCGTGCTCCTTCTCTCTGACCTTTGCCCTCTCGAACGTCATCCACCTCTCTAACATGGTCGTCTTTTATATAGTCTTTTTCCCCTATCGCTGACGTCATTTCGCATTTCGGATGCATTTGCATAAGCGCGTCCGCGTTCTGTTCTAAATTTTCCGTTTTGTATAGATAGAAGGAACTTTTTTTTTTCGTTTTGGGGCACCTTACACGTGTCCCTGCAAGCAGAAGTTTCCCTGAAGAAAGTCTCAACCCCAGAAACATCGCGTTGCTGATGAGTATGTATATGACGAAGATTTTTATTACGGATTTATTATGAATTGCTTCTTTTAACATTTATTTTCGAATTTAGAAAAATGGTCATATTATGATGCACACAATCGCATGTCTCACTGTTCATGGGTGTTTATGAATACTTACTAATAAAAAAAACGTCTTAAGCAAAAGTTCCTTTTAGTTTTACGTACGTACCAATCTGTAGAAATATAACTCGTGACTTAGGTGGGAAAAGTCTAAAACTCTGGAATAGAAACTAAGCAAAATTAGAATCAAAAGGAAAGACTGGTACTATACAGCAGACAATAATGATGAAAACAACTGAAATCTTATGTAAAACCCTTCTATGCGGAAACTAATTCACATAAATTACAAACACTAAGCAGAAAACAACCACTTGAAATCTGCAACAGGATTAAAAAAAAAAGATGGAAGAAACAATATATGAAACCAAAAGAACTTAAACTGACAGAAATATTATAATCTGTACTCCACTTTCATGAAAGAATGGGTGTGAAGGATAAAAAAGAATGAAAGTACGTAAAGAGAAAGCACTAAATAGACATCCATTGAATGAGTGCTGGGACATTATTGAGATCATTGCCGCCGAAAGTCCAGCGAAGACCAATGGTCCTTGCCAACAAGAAATTAATAGTAAGCAACGTCATTTGCAAAGGCTGTGTAAAGTGGTGAAGAGTAATGGAAATCTGAGGAGACTTATCGTTATGAAGACTCCAGGCTCACGACCGGTTATTATCAGTGAGTAATCTCTGATAATGACCTGTGTGAGACCTCCTAGTGAGTACAAATAATAATAATAATAATAATAATAATAATAATAATAATAATAATAATAATAATCGTCACATGGAATCATGAAAACTAAAACTGTATAAGTGTAAATCAACAAATCTGCTGCTTCGACTTCGGATCCCCCTCTCCAGTGTTTTTTTTTTACCATAAACTGGCGTCAAACCAAATAAGAGGATGGAAAGTGTGAGGAGAGAAAGCACTAGCCGGATCTCCACTAGATAGTGCGAACAGGACTGGGACTTTGGGGAGGTTTATTGCCACCCAAATACCAGTGCAGTCCAACGGTCGATACCAACGAGAAATCAAGGGTAAATGGCTATTGTGATAATACACAATAATTTCAAAAGGTTTTTGAAAGAGATGATGAGTACTGGAAATCTGGGGAAACTTGTTGTCACTCAGACTCCAGGGAAAATCACGCGTAGTTTTCGAAAAGAAATTCTTTAATGCTAACCTCTCTGGAAACTCCTATTGAGTTGATAATACTCCTCCTCCCCCTCCTCCCTCTCATTCTCCTCCTCCTACTACTACTACTAATAATAATAATAAGCGAACAGAGTAGTTGTATGACATAGAACAATGCAAGGCAATGTCACGTATAATATGAAAGATGTTATAGACTTTCATTCTTAGAACTTCCTGAAAATGATTAAGTTGATTAACTGGTAGTTCACCGTGTAATGGCTCCATCATCTTTCTTAAGGAGTTCGAAATTGCTTTAATCGATTTAAATTTATTCTTCTTTAAATGATTATGCCGTTGCCTTTTATTTTTATACTAGCCTAGGTGCCAGGCGTTTCCCACGTGTTTGGAGATGCGCGTTGAACAAAAAAAAAGTAGGCAGGCGGGCTCGGACTTGTACAGTGAAGGAGGAAAAAAACGTGAAAAAAAAGAACGTGAAAAAAAAAAGAACGTGACGTATTTTCTATTGCGCCCATCGCCAAACCAGAAGTGACGAATGTTTAAATTAAGGCTAGTCAATCGTAAAGAGGGGATGACTTTCGAAAATATTAGCGAAAAAAGTTATCTCTTCCTGTAGAAAAGTGTCCAGCTGAGGGTGAAGGAATTAATGTTTTTAGCCAATTTTTCGATATTTATCGTTCGAAAGGGTCGAGCTTCAAAATGGTACCGATCTTGTGCAAATTTATCGCCGTTGTCGAAAGTTTTAGAAAGACATATAAACATACATACATACATTAAATCTGACAGGTGAGATTTATATTATGGAGTAGCGGGGCTACCCGGCGCTGCCCAGGTGTTGGGAGTTGGTAAATAAAAATAAAATGAGCTGTTTCAATATTTAAAAAAAAAACGATGTTTAACAAAAACAGCGATATATGTTTGTGGGGGGGGGAGAGTAAATCAAAACAAAATTTGAAAAAAAAAAACGATGTTTAACAAAAGCAGCGGGGGTGTTTGTAGGTGTGTGTGTGTGTTGTGAAAGGGGAAACTGAAAACAAAATGTGCTGTTAAACAAAAACTGAGGTTCAAAAACAATAAAAAAGACGATGATAAACTTATTTAGAAAATCTGAAAAAAAACAGCGTACGTGATGGAAAAAGAAAGAACGAACTGTTCCAAGAATCGAAAAAAATCGAGATGTGTGTGTTAAAGTGAAGCGGACGATGTTAAAAGTTTTTAAAAAATCGGTAAAACAAACAAAAAAAGATATGCTACATCACGATTCGAACTCGCGAAGATTGGGTCGGTTTTTATAATATTTAAACGGATTCAATCGACGACGTCATTAGCGCATGCGTATATCGTTATCTTGTCATGAAGGGGCGGATTTTTGCTACCCTCCCTGTAAAACAAGCGTCTGGTTGAGGGTGAAGGAATTAATGTTTTTAGCCAATTATTCGATATTTGTCGGCCGAAGGTTGGAGTTGAAAATGATACCTATCATGCAAAAATCCGTGGCCTGTTTTTGCACTAACCTAATACAATACACAAATAATCAATAAGAAATATGTGAATATACGATATAAATATTACTGTAAAAGAACAATATACCCACAGCAGGCAGGAGAACACATCGTTCGGAATGTAATTAATGGTGTAATCTGAAGAAGAAGAAGAAGAAGAAGAAGAAGAAGAAGAAGAAGAAGAAGAAGAAGAAGAAGAAGAGTATAAATAATGATAGCTCCTCATCGCAAAAATTCAGACCAAACTTTTTTGACATAATATATGAGCCGTTGGATTCTTTAGCACCAAATGTTTTCTTTCTGACCAAGAACTTACTTTAAGATTCCTGTTCTTCTTTTCGTTCTCTGAACGCCATTGTAAAGATAATCGTAAAGACTCCTCGTAAATCTTTGCTGCAATCTCTGCTGCGGATGTGTGTCAGTGTTTAAATTATGATTTTACTACACAAGGAAGGCATTTTTCAGAATTGATACTTAAACATTCATAATATTTCTTTCATTGCTATTCTCAGCTACTCAAACACTCTATTTCCTCTAATCTCTTAGTATTCCCTTGCAAATCTCTCTCTTTCTCTCCCGTCTCTCGATCTATATATCTGTCTACCTATCTACCTCTTAATCTTTCGCTCTTAGTACTTCTTAACAAATCCCTCTTTTTTGATTTCTCTCTCCCTTTCTCTTAGTATTCCCTAGGAAATCACTCTCGTTTTCTCTTACCTTTCTCCCCCCCCTCTCTCTCTCTCTCTCCTTATTTCCCAACTAACCTCACACACTTGCTCAATTTCTCTCACTACCGTACTCCTCTCTTTCCCGCTTCCTGTCTTAGTATTTACCAGCCAATCTATCTCTCTATCTATGTTTCTCTTCCTTCTTTTCTCTTTTTCACACCCTCTCTTTCCCTTTCTCTCTGTCTTTTAGTTTTTCAGAGCCTATATTTATTCTGCTAGGTTCTCTCGTTTACTTTTGTATTATTCTTCTCTTCCTAAGTCTTTCTAACAAAATTTACCTCTTTCCCAGTTTCTCTCTCTCTCTCACTTTCTCTCTCTGTCTCTCTCTCTCTCTCTCTTCCTATTTTTTTACTGAGACAATGTCTCTTAATTTCTTCATCATATATATATATATATATATATATATATATATATATATATATATATATATATATATATATATATATATCGGGCAGTCCGTCGATTTCGACGATGATGTGGAGGTCCGTCGGGTTAGGGTTAGGTGGGATGTGAGTCCGATTGGAGCTCTGAAATCCAGGCCGCAGATGTGACACCTAATGGCAGGAAATTCGGATAATGGCGCCCGTTTTAGCAAGAGCACGACCATCATACTCCAACCGATTGAGTGCAGAGATCACGCCACAGCTTCCCGTTCATCAAACTTTCTGGTACGCCCTCACTCCATCACCACAGGACTTTCACCTCCCTCCCAGCCTAAGCAAAGTAGGAATAAGCAGCTTGCGCAGTACTGCTAGCACCCTCTCCGCTGAAAGCAAAAGTACAGAGGCCAGGACGGGCTAGGATGATCTGTACACATGCAATCAGCCGCATCCGATGGCTGAGGCAGACCCGAGTCGAATTGTACATCACCCTTCTTGACCGCGTCGGCACTGTATTGCTGGTTCATCCGCTGCGCAAGCAATTGGGATTCCTTCTACATCCACCAAGAGCATCGTTGACCGGACTTGGATTTTGTGACGCTAGTGGGCACTACACCTTGTCCAATGGTGACCCAGCACTGCAAGGACTAAGGGGTAGTGACATTCTCCCCAAAACACTGGAGCTCTCGCACCAGGGCTTCATTACCGGATGTAGTTTTACGTCATACCCAGCACACACACACACACACACACACACTCACACACACACACACACACACACACACACACACACACATATATATATATATATATATATATATATATATATATATATATACCTATTATAATAACGTCGTATTCCTGTCTGATTGTTTGTTCACCATTTAATTAATATGTTCAAAAAGTACACTGTTTCACAAATTAATTTTCATTCTGAAAACGAACTTCTAAAGTTTGAATAGCTGACAACAGCTGGGTTTAAAACCGGAAGTAAGCTTATTTATTACGGCTATAAGATTACCTCCCCTGTAAGATATGAAAATTACCCTGCGTTTGATTTTCTTGGACCAAGAAGTGTGTTTCTAAATCCAACCTGTAATCCATTTTTCGTAACAAGTTAAGATATTTGCTGTAGCTAAAATAGTCGCTCCCTCCGAGCATATGTTTCTAACGGGAACTCAGGGCATATATCTCATATATATATATATATATATATATATATATATATATATATATATATATATATATATATATATATATATATATATATATATATAACATAATTATCCACTGACAGGTGTTCAGAGTGGCTGAATCTAGCGGTATTCGAAATCGAGACCCCATGGTCCCGATTTCGAATACCGCTAGATGCAGCCACTCTGATAAGTCGTTGACGACGAAACACGTGTCAGTGCATAATCATATTTTAAAAATAATGTATATACCGCTCCCCATATAGGGGTACCAAATTGGTTAAAGGGAAAATTATTCCCAACTTGCATTTAGGTAAAACTGCACTTTCGTAAATAATTAAATTCATTCAAAATGTATCGCAAAAACAAAAACAAATAACATTTCTATCTATCTATCTATCTATCTATCTATCTATATATATATATATATATATATATATATATATATATATATATATATATATATATATATGTCAAGCAAGGAAAGTTAGTGAATTAAATACGCCTTTCCTAGCTCCTTTATGGAACATTTAAAATGATAACAGGAATTTAGAAAGAACACAGTATATCAGACAACCACAGCAGTCTCACTTTTCCTCCTGAAATAAATCTGAACATTCCTCACTTTATAATAATAATTCAACGGTGGTTGCCTATCTTGCTTTAGGTAATCAACAACAATAATAATTCATACATAAACAATAAAATTACTAATAATTTAACAATATATCTAGTAAACATTGGAAAATAAGTAAATCCGTCCGTCAGTCGGTCGGTCGGTCAGTCTGTCCGTATCACTTTTGTGCTTGGGCTTTTTGGTTAAGATCAAAGGTCTGTTGTCAATGGATGCTGTTCACAGCTTTTAAAGTTTTTCTTAGCCTTTTGGCCAAGATCAAAGTGTAGTATCTGTCCGGCAGATGCTGCAGGCTATGACTAGCTATGACTAGCAAAGACCAGATGTGGGGGCAACCCCACATGCCTGACCTTTAACCAGCTCCCATTTCCCACCTCTCGGGAGCTGGTCCCCTTTTCCCCTTCCCCCTCCCTTCACTCCTCACATTAAAAATCGGCCTTGTGCCTAATTTGCTCGGTGGGGGAGCAAATAAATTCCATCTGTCCGGCAGATGCTGCACTTAAGATAATTTGTACCAGTCAATGTAGGGGAAACCCTCTATACTGGGACAATTATTATTTTTGGTAACCAGAGTGCCCCCTTTTTGCATACTTTTAGGGGAGCTGGTTTTTACCTCACATTAAAAACGGCCTTGTGCCTAATTTGCTCAGTGGGGGAGCAAATAAATACCATCTGTCCGGCAGATACTGCAAGCAAAGACCATATGTGGGGGCAACACCACATATAAGACCTTGGTCAATGTAGGGGCAACACTTCATACCAATTGTCACTATCCAGCTCCCCTACTCCCCGGGGATTTGGTCCCCATTTCCCCTTCACTCCTCACATTAAATATCGGCCTTGTGCCTAATTTGTTCGGTCAGGGAGCAAATAAATACCCTTTTCTTAGCCTTTTGGCCAAGGTCAAAGTGTAGTATCTGTTCTTACTACATGCTGTACTTATGTTTGTAACTTTTCTTTGGCCACATGGCTAAGATCAAAGTGTAGTATATGTTTTTAACAGATGCTGCACTTACATTTGTAACTTTTCCTTGACAATGGAAGGGGAAACCCTTCAATGCTAAGGCATTTTTAGTCGCATTCAAGTCACTCCATCGGTCGGTCTGTAACACATTTACATTTTTTTTTTAAGCAAGAGGTATGGAGTAAGATTTTTGTGCCCCGATTTATCGGAGAGGGACCTATGTTTTCAATGGGTCCGTCTGTCCATTAGTTTGTATGATTGACGGATAACCGTCCATTAGTTTTTCTTGAAATTTTGTCACAAATTATATTTCAATATATAGATGTGCATAGTAAAAAATATTTTTTGTGCAGAAATTCCCATTTCGCCTACAGGGGCTCAAAAGAGGTCAAAAATGCCTCAAAATGGCCCAAAATGACACTTTTTGTCCTGTAACATTTTCTGAAACTTGCCCAAAACGTGTAGGGTATTTTTCTTAACATAAATTCAGTATGGTTGACCCTGGCAAAAGTCTGGTTTGCATCCCCTGGGGATTTTTTGTGCTGAAAACCCCCTTTCTCCTGGTGTGTTTTTCATATTTCTCAACAAAAACTTGATATGTATGTCTATATAGTGGTTTCCCATTTTGCTGAATGTAAATATACATGTGTTAAGGTGTGAAACTGCATTGTTTGTCCATTGTCACTGGTAATCGGCATTCAAAGTGGCTCATAAGAGGTCAAAAATGTACCAAAATTGAAAAATAAATACACTTTTGACCCATAAATTTTGACCTATCCATTAGATTTTTCTGAAACTTATCCAAAATGCGCAGGCCATTGTTCTTAATATAAATTCAGTATGGGTGACCCTAGCAAAATTCTGCTTTGCGTCCTCCGGGGGCTTTTAGTGCTAAAAATGCCCTTTTTTCATATTTCTCAATAAAAACTTGATACGTATATCTATATAGTGCTTTCCCATGGTGCTTAATTCAAATATACATGTGTTACGGTGTAAAACTGCATAATTTGTCCATTGTCACTGGTATTCAGCATTCCAAGTGGCTCATAAGGGCTCAAAAATGTACCAAAATTGCAAATAATGACACTTTTTACCCCATAAATTTTTACCTATCCATTAGACTTTTCTGACACTTGTCAAAAATGTAACTTTTTCTTGGCTAAGATCAAAGTGTAGTATCTGTTCTTTACCGATGCTTCACTTGTTTGTAACTAATAAGTAAATGTGTTACGGACGGATGGATCGACTGACGGAGAATAGTTTTTTTTTTCAATGCATACCACAAAATAGTTTTTTTAGTCTTCTGCAAGCAACTCTATAAGTCACTCAGTCGGTCGGTCGGTCGGTCGGTCCATAACACATGTACTTTTTATTTTTTTTATGTTTATTATACCACTATTTATTGGTTTTCAGGGTTCCTGACTACGAAAATAACGTTTCAAATTCCCTAAATCAAATAATTTATTTATGGATCACTTTTCCGTATTAATTTAATGTAAAATGATCTACCACTTTACAACCAGTCAGTCTCCAAGCGATTCAAGTCATTCTCCAGATCATTGAAGTTCTTTTTGAAGGATTCCAGTTATTTTTTAAGCATTAAAGTCATTCTTAAGGTCATTCAATTCATCCTTAAGTTCATTAAAGTCATTCTAAATCATTTACTTTTTATTTATTTAAGTAATTTCAGCCCATTTTCAGTCCTTTCTGTTTATCTTTAAGAATTTCATGTCAATCCTACATTTACACATTCCTTCATTACGCGAGAGCACGTGACTAATGGATATCGGCCTTGTTAATGGAGGGCACACGTACTTTCACATAGAAGTGTTCGTATATATATATATATATATATATATATATATATATATATATATAGTCATCGATACACAGTACTATTTCATTATATCACAACTCATCAGTGACGCTGGTCTGGCACCTCTGCTAAGCCGAGGATTTAACATAGAACCATCGCATTGTCAACAGGCAATTCTACCAATCGACTCACGGGAGCGATGCCCGCAAATAACCTCGACAAATGTCTATTTTAAACAAACATACGTCCACCACTTTCGTAGTGCTCAAAGCGCTTATTTAAAAACAAACAGCGGGTCTCGTATATATATATATATATATATATATATATATATATATATATATATATATATATATATATATATATACTATCATTTCAGCCCGGCATTGCTCGTGTATTTGGATGTGTCTGTTGAACAAAAAAAAAACAGCAAAAATAAAAAAAATGGTAGTAGGAAGGCAGGCTCGATCCCGTACCGCGAAGGAGGAAAAGAACGGGTAAAAACCTAACGTCTATGCAGTTACGATCACTGTTCCGTCTGCCTGCTTCCCACCGGACTACAACTTGGATGTCTTCAAGTCCAACGTTAAAAATTCCTAATCAACCGCCCCCTTAAGTAAACACTTCATCAAATCTCCACACTAACGTTATGTACTTGCAATAACCCTTATCCCTGAGTGGCTCCGGGCCTTGATAAGTGGTGATCACTGTGTAAAAAAAAACAAAAAAACTGACAAACCGGAAGCGATATTTTTTTTTAATTAAGGCTAGTCAATTAAAAGGAGAGGATAACCTTCAAAAATATTGGCGAAAAAATGGCCCCTTCCCTGTAGATAAGTGCCTAGTTGAAGAGGAAGATATTAATGTTTTAAGCCAATTTTTCTATATTAGTCGTATGAAAGATCGAACTTAAAAACGATACTGATCTTGGTAAAATCGTCGCCTCTATTGAAAGTTTTAGGCAGACCCGAAACATACATAGATACATTTATATATTGGTAACAAAAAATTTTCTCCCAAACCGATTAAAAAGCTTGCGCTATCTCTGAATACCATTTATGTAAAATTTCAAATATTAAGACCAGAAATTGTCTGAGTAATTTGGTAGAGACCGCAGAGGCAAATTTTTTTTAACTTTGACCCCTTTTTTGACCTCTTAACATTTATTGTTTTGGGCTCAAATCAAGTTATTATGTTAGATCCATGTCCAAGGAACCCATATCTAAAATTTCAAGTGTGTAGACCCAAAATTGTCGGAGGAGTTTGGTAGAATTCTCAAAGGTCAAATCGTTGAACTTTGACCCCTTAACAGCCCAATTTCTGGCCAAAAACTGATCACATCGAGTTTCGCAAATCTCAGTACCTTATATATCGGATTTTGAGTCTGTAGACTAAAAATTGACAGAGTTATTGCGTAGGGAAATGTACACACACAGACATACACACACAGAGACACTTTCACTTATATATATATATATATATATATATATATATGTATATATATATATATATATATATATATATATATATATATATATATATATATATATTAGAAGGTGTTGTTAGCGTAATGGTTGACTGTCCTTAATATGTGGAGACAGGAAACAGCCTTTTGTGCCTTATCAAATTTGTTGTGTAAAGAAATTCTTCGTAGAGGATGCTGTTGAAATATTTTCCACACTTAAAACATACAACTATATGTAACTAATCAACTTATGAAAGTGCCAATGATGTTTTCATTTAGCTAATGACTTGCCATTTTCTTTCAGCTACCCTCATCAAGCAATACGGTTTAGATTAGGGCAATATATGCTTTTCCTGTAAAAATGTTTTCGAAGAATGGTGAATCTGTAACTGCACAACAGAGAGCTTTCCGGGTTCACTACATGTTAGGATTGCATGATTCTGCTTCAGATAGAAAATAGATACAGCTATGGATTGAAAATTTTAGAGCTACAGGTTCGGCACTTAAAAGAAAGTCACCTGGAAAGCTTCAAAGCAATCGAACGTCAGACAGTATTCAAGCTGCGAGACTTTCTGTTACCTAGTCTCCTACACTTTCAGCTCGCAAACATGTTTTGGCCTTGGAACTGTCTGATAAAAGAGCCAGAAGAATTGTACACACTGATATGCAGTTCCATCAATGCAAATTAATGATTTTTCAGAAACTACACGATCGTAACTGGAAAGATCGTTTGTCAAAAGATACAGCGCTCTCACGATACTAACGCACAAGTACATGTATTTGTTGACTTCAATGTCTACCACAGTAATTGAGTCAAATTCTCTACTTACAAAACCGCGGCTGATAGCATAACACATAGCCTCTCTATATCTTATCCCATATCACAGACAATTACGTTTCTTACACATTTACTAGATCAGCAAGATCAACATGCCTCACTTCTTGATCTATTTCTGACCACAGTTCCCGATTATTTTATAACGAATACCCATAGTCTACTCGGGAATGCTGATCAAGCTGTGATAAGTTATTATGAAAATCACATCCAAGATGAGTACCTGTTTTAGGGGCCACAAGGAAAACAGAAAATGGGAATAATGTAACTAAATGTATTGACTGGAACATGCAAAAGTTAGGGTTGTTTGTCCACCGGATATCGACTCCTGCCATATGTCTTTGTCCTTCGTTATTTATTGTGCATGGATCAGTTCATTCGTAGGAAACACAAGTAGTCTTCCACAACAGTACCATAGTAAGAATAATCCAGATTAGTAGAACCTGTTGAAATTCCACGGATGCATCTTTCATAACTAATATATTGCTACTGGGCATTTTGTGGACGTTAAGCGTGAATGAAGATCCCCACGATATTATTGCAGCCCTTTAGTTAAAATTGTAATGGTATTTACGCAATTTGGTTAATCTAGTTTCAGAATATATATGTTTTTACAGTTCATCTCTAACATCCTTATAGGAGTCTGGGTACATATTTCCATTTTATGGACGGCCAGCGCGAACGGAAACCCCACGATATCATTATACCATCTTTACACGGAACAAACATTACCCTTTAATCTTAGTTAGAAGACCAAGAAGGTATTTTTAGTTTCACGTACAGCCCAATGGCGATATTATTCTTTAATCAATTTTTTGTAACGTTGTGTCTATGTGATCGGAGGTACTATTTATTAGAAAAAGGAGGATAGAAGGTATATTACGACCATTAAGTTAGCGTAAATATAGACTAATTTAATATTTGTAGTATGTTATCGTTTGCTATCCTCTTTTTAATGAATAGGATTTCCCGACTGAATCTGGAAAGCATGACATACGTATGTACGTACGTAAAATTTACTACGGTATTAATATACATATAATACAAATTTGTAGTCAAACATCTCAAATCTATAACAGGTTAAATAGAACCTTTTTAATTTCGGTGATGTGTCCACTACTTTACTTAACAACTAGATGAAAAGAAGAAAAACAAAAATAAAATATAATTTGTATTGTTTTCATCCACGTTCCTTTTTTTATTGTTTTATTTTTTATAAAGAACAACAAAATAAACACAAGTTCGGTTTCTTGCCAAACGGCGATGCTTTTTATCCATCAACGTGTATTGTCTTGCCTTCTCTGCTAATAGAAATATTGTTTCCATAGATTCTTCATAGCCCAGTGTAAAGGCTTATTTTGTCTCTGATGCTTATAATACGGAAGTGATAGTTTTACGACCAGTGATAACCTCAGCCTTTGGAAAAACCACAGTTACGCTCTCGTTTGTTATTTTCTTCACATGATCCCTCTCTACTTTTCTACTCTTTTTCCTTCAACAATACTACCGCATCCTCACAGGTCTTGAAATTGTCGCTGAAGAGTTCATTTTTTTCATCGTGGTATATATAGTTGAGGGAGTGTATGTTTTTAATATAAGAAAACGAGCAAGATGAATGGTAACCTTTTGTTAAAAAAGAAAACCTATTAAAAGTAAGCCAAACGGATTAATAAACACACACACACACACACACACACACACACATATATATATATATATATATATATATATATATATATATATATATAATTATTATTTTTTTTCTAAATCAATAGAATATAAATGAAAATACAAAAATCTGATAGCAAAACAAAAACGTTACTTCCATTAATCATTATAAGGCTGATAACCATCCATAGAAATTGACACAGAAAATAATAAACACGCGAAATGATGACGTTACCATTATTGTGTCGAATGCCGACGTTTTACACATTTCTTTTCTGATTCCTATATACTGTGTTGTCCTTTTAACAAGAAATAAAGTATATTATCTGTTTTGTTACAACCGTGTTATAGAATTCCACTGGGGGGTGAATTAAGGAAAGAAGCTTTGTTCATGAAATACATGTTTTATTTAGGCACAGGTAGGCAGTTAGGGAAATTGTTGATAGTGGTTTTAGATGGACGAGTGTTATTTATGAAATTTTGGCAAGGGAGGAACAAACCTGTCCCGATCTCTCTCTTAGTGGTCTCGGTCATCTGCATCGTACTCACTCTGCATTTCTATCTCACTATCGATTTAATTCCGTCACTGCTACATTTTGGCCTTTTGGTCAAGATCAAAGTGTAGTATCTGATCCGGCAGATACTGCAAGCAAAGACCATATGTGGGGGTAACCCCACATATCAGACCTTGGTCAATGTAGGGGCAACCCTTCATACCAAATGTCACTATCCAGCTCCCATTTCCCACCCATCGGGAGCTGGTCCCCTTTTCCCTCCCCCTCCCTCTCTCTCTCTCCACATTAAAAAACGGTCTTGTGCCTAATTTGCTCAGTGGGGAAGCAAATAAATACAATCTGTTCTTCAGATGCTGCACTTCCATTTCTTGTTTTCTGTCGGTGGAGGATCAGTCCTTCACGACTGAGACATTTTTTTTTTATTTTTGTACCTTTTCTACACGTTAAAAAACGACCCTGGTGTCTAACTCTGTCTCGTGGAGAGGCATAGTAAATAGGTACATTATTATGATTAAACTGGCCTAGTGTTCAAGAGAGGAGTAGAAACATCGCACACACATACACACACACACACACACACACATATATATATGCATATATATATATATATATATATGTATGCATATATATATATATATATATATATATATATAGAGAGAGAGAGAGAGAGAGAGACAGTGTATCGCAAAAGTCAGTACACCCCTCGCATTTTTTCAAATATCCCCCTCTTTCAAAAGATAATAAATTTTAATATTTTTTAAATATAGATTGGAGAGGGGGTGCCGAACTTTTCAAGCACTGATCTTGGACATTACCGAACACGGACACTTAGAAAAATCAATTTTATCGTTTTCGAAGAAACAGTAAACAAGTAAAAAGATTTTTTTAAATATTATGAGGTTTTTGTTCCTTTTTAAAAAGAAGATCTCCATCAAGAAGGACTATAAAATGTATATCTCTTTATGGGATAACACTGAAAAAAATGATTTTTTGACACAATGAAAAGTAGTCTGTCTGCAGCATATATAACAGAGTTAATTTATTTTCAATCAAAATAACTCAAAATATAGACATTAAAAGCTAAATCACAGACAACAAAAGTGAGTACGCCCCTTACCAAAGGCAGGTAAATCCTTCCTGAAAGCTGAAAATCTCGGACGAATTTAGCAAAACATAATTTTCGCTAATTTTCTTCGAAAACTATTTTCGTTACGAATTAACTTTCTACATTATCGTTATTTTCGTAATTTAAAAAAATATATGTTCACTACAGCGACATTGACAATTACGCATATACCGTTGGTTTTACTTAACATTTAACATTTCGATTTGCGAATTTCACTACACGAACGAAAAAGAAACCGCGCCCCAAAAATACTGTGTATAGACTTTTAGTTATAGACTGAAGAATTTCTTTCTGAATCCATTTCACGTGAATGTTTGATTTGCTATTTATTTCTTGCTTCCGCTTATTACTTAAGAGTTTCGTTCAGAGATAACAAAAAAAAAACACATGTTTTACGCACTAACTTTTGCGTGGAGAAATGGAAGTATATATATATGCATACGGCATTATCATGCTGGCACACTGGTTCTCGTCAGATCACCGAATTTAAGCAAGGTTGAGCCTGTTTAGTACAAGATGGGTGACCATTTGGGAATTCTAAGCGCTGCATATGCTCTCCGTGTACCTAGGTATTGTTTCCAGTCGTTCTTATATATATATATATATATATATATATATATATATATATATATATATATATATATGTATATATATATATGTGTGTTTGTGTGTGTGTGTGTGTGTGTGTGTGTGTGTGCGTGTGTTTTTTTTTACATAAGCTGTAATATAGTGCTACAAAGACATGAGCATGTTTCGGTCAGCTGGTTTTTATTGCTAATGTAAAATTAAACAAATATATCATGCTCTACTCCGGTATAGAGCACTCTTGCATTAATCTCGTTATACTTCTCTGGTGACCTTACCTCTGAATAACAACAACCTAAAAAATTACTCACCACTTGCCACCGGTAATTAAGAAGGTCGATTCAGTAGATGTGTGGTTAGTGATTGCGCACCACTTGTCACAAAAATTAAGTACGTATGCACCCTTATGCTAGATATCCATAGTCTGTCAAGACTAAAATCTGTACCCTACTTTTTTACAAATCTTATATATATATATATATATATATATATATATATATATATATATTTATATATTTATATATGTATATATATATATATATATGTATATATATATATTTATATATGTATATATATATATATATATATATATATATATCTATTTATCTATCTTCTTCTATCTATCTATCTATCTATATATCTATAAAAACAGAGATGTGTGTGCCACAGACGATTTCTGATTGGTTAATCCAATAATCACATCTCCTAAAAAACAATGGTTTCTACGCTCTTACCTTTACCATAAAATATTATGGCTTTATTTATTGTCCATCTTGGAAGGGTTTAATTTTTTAATAACTTGTTAATTACAAATTTAAAAAATACGAAACTTATATACGAAACTAAACTACACGAAATCAAATGCTCCTACAAACTTAGGAGTAGTACGAGCAAGCACACGCGCACACACGCACACACACACGTTCACTACCGTCACGTTGTTATGGCAACGAAACCCGCTGACTTACATAAAAAGTAAACACACACAGCAAATGTGATTTTCTTCATTTTCTCATTTCACTCGTTGTCTTAAATTCATTTCGCGTTTGTATTACTGTACACACAGATTCGAATAAGTTGCCAAAAAACAAATATATAACAAATAAATGTTATCAAAGGCAAGATAAGTTACTTTTCTACCAAACTGGATATATTTTTCGTGTTTTTATTCAATTTAACATGTTTATTCAGCTCGAAAAGCATACAGTGTTTACCGATGTATTGGAAAATTCAAGATGGCGGCCGATTCTCTCTTTAACACGGTAAGTTTGGAAAAAGGTGTAATAAATAAAAAACCGGTTAAAATACTGTTAAAAACTCGCTCAATATATGTTACCGTGACATAGGTTGACATATATTCGGTGGGTTTTTAATAGTATTTTGTATAGTTTTTTTTATTTATAACACCTTTTCCCAAACTTACGGTGTTAAAGAGGGTGTGAGACGCCATCTTGAATTTTCCAACACATCGGTAAACACTGTATGCTGTTCGAGCTGAATAAACATGTTAAATTGAATAAAAACACGAAAAATATATCCAGTTTTTATCGGTTTTTTACCTTCTCTGCAGAAGTACAAAAAAAAAACAAACGAAGGTACTTTTACAGAATGTTAAACTAACCCTAACCGATGTTTTATGTTTAGTTTAGGAAAAGTCAGAAGAAACAAAAGTCATTATTGCATGAAATATACGTATTTAGTTGAAGTATTGTTTATGTCAATTCTTTCGAAGAAATTTAGCAAGAATACCTGTAAACCAGGAAATCGGTAAAATGTCATCATGGATGAATACTTATCTATTATAATTTCTACCCTTGACAAAAACTTAGCCATAACAAAAGAGATTTATTGTTCAGATTGTTTTTAAGATTGATTTTTAAAAAGATATTTTATAAATAAAATCGACATTAAAATTAAAGACTTAAATTACAATAATTAAATTTAAACATTCTTATTTCAATATTTGGCACATAACACCTGCAAAAATGATCACAATGTCAGGATTTCATTTTATTTCAGAATCGATGGCAAATTGTGTAGATTGATATCTCATTATATTAAATACTAATATTTAACATTAGTTTATCATTTAAGCCGATAAAAGGCCTTTTTTTTTTTTTTTTTTTTTCTTCGCGTCATAAAAGGATTTGGAGTTTCCTAATCAATCTTTTCGGGTGCAGTTGCACGCTCTCAAAATAACTAAAGTGTTGGCTTTAAAAAAATTGGTTCATTAAAACTAAACAGGTTTAGTTTTAATAAAAAAAAATCGCTTTGGTAATTAGATATGTCGTATGGTTATCCCTAATCGCTGAATAAAACCGCTAACGAGTTGAATGATTACGACATAAAATTAAACTCGGGTTCCTGAAACGGAAACTTCGTTTGTTTTTGTTTTTTTCTTATCAATATATTTACATTGTTATTTTATTTTCATTTTCAATCATTCGAACAGTTTTCTTTTTCAAGTCATCCAAGTTACAAAATTCCCACTGTTTACTATGCTAAAATCACAATGACTAATGTATACCTATTAACCCTTATCCTTGAGTGGCCTCTGGGCCTTGATAAGTGGTGACACCCATGTAAAAAAAAAAATCACTCGAACAGTTTTCTTTTTATAATGTATAGTTTTAAAAGTTTAAAAACTATATAGTTTTTACTTCAGGAAAATTAATGGGTCAGTTTTTACGATGTGCCCTGTTAAAATACTGTTAAAAACTCGCTCAATATATGTTACCGTGACATAGGTTGACATATATTCGGCGGGTTTTTAATAGTATTTTGTATAGTTTTTTTATTTATAACACCCTTTCCCAAACTTACGGTGTTAAAGAGGGTGTGAGACGCCATCTTGAATTTTCCAACACATCGGTAAACACTGTATGTTTTTCGAGCTGAATAAATATATTACATTGAATAAAAACACAAAAAATATATCCAGTTAGGTAGAAAAGTAACTTATCTTGCCTTTGATAACATTTATTTATATATTTGTTTTTGACTATTTTTTCGAATCTATGTGTACAGTAATACAAACCCACGATATGAATACTCACGTTGTTATATATATATATATATATATATATATATATATATATATATATATATATATATATATATATATACATATATATATATATATATATATATATAAATGAGATTATAGCAGTTAAAAAACATTTTTAAAACACACACACACACACACACCTTTTTCAAAGTGATCAGAAATCGTATAAAAGTAAAAAGGGTAAATTTTTACTTACTTTCCAACTTAATCACCTTTAACGTGACTTTTACAGTTTTTTTTTAAATGGAATTTATTTACCGATACAAAAGAAATGATTAGTAAATAAATCCATGAATAAATATTATAAATGGTTTATTTTACTACTTGCCAGGATGCGGAGGAAAATGAATGAAGGGGGAGGGGAATAAAATAAAAACATTTTGGAAACAGAGTAAGTTTGAAAGAATTGCTTTGCACAGAAAGAAATTAATGAAAAAAGAATAAAATTAAATTTCTTTTCTTTCTTGATTTTTTTTTTAGTTTTTTATGAAAAGGGAAGTCAAAATTAAGACTATAAAAAACAATTTTTATTAAGAGCGAACCTCAGTCGTCAGGTCTGTAAAAAAAAAGACGTGGAATAATCAAGAAATGTTTTCTAATACAATTTTTTTTTACTTATGTGTTCATTTGTCTCTTTGAAGTTCGTTTGTTTAATATATCGGTTTGCAATATAATTTTGTCATTCTGTCAGACTCAAATTTTAAATCTATATATCTATAAAAGTGAAAGTGTGTGTGTGTCTGTGTACATTTCCCTACGAAATAACTCTGTCAATTTTTAGTCTACAGACTCGAAATTTGATATACAAGGTACTGAGATTTGGAAAAATCTATGTGATCCGTTTTTAGCCAGAAATTTGGCGATTAAGGGGTCAAAGTTCAACGATTTGAGCTTTGAGAACTCTACCAAACTTCTCCGACAATTTTGGGTCTCCACACTTGAAATTTTAGATATAGATTCTGTGGACATGGATCTAACTTAATAACTTAATTTGAGGCCAAAACAATAAATTTTCAGGGGTCATAATAGGGGTCAAAGTTTAAAAAATTACCCCCTTTTTTTGCTCAGCATACACCTGCAAACACCCGGGCAACGCCGGGCACCCATGCTAGTATATATATATACGTTGTTCTTTATTATAGAGTGGACGTCATCTTTTTTTCATTTTTCCAATCGATGTCGATGTGTTATGTTATTGCTACTGATTGTGTAACATTAATATATAACATTCCACTACCATGCTCTCAATTTATATGGCAACAAATCTCATTCATAATCTTCGTTTTTCGTGGGGGTGAGCGTATGCGTCGAACGGGAATTTATAATTGATTTTTTTTTTAATAAAATGTTTCTATTTTTACTTTCGGTTACTTTTAGAGAATTATTCGCCAAAAAATGATTTTAGGATAGACGAAAAATATTTTTGTGTCAAATTAAAGTTATTTGGAAGAGTAAACCATATATATGTGTGTTGGTATGTATATATATATATATATATATATATATATATATATATATATATATATATGTATATATAAATTATGGCAGCAAGTTATTATCAAGGCAAGTCTGTTTTTTTCTATTGCGTTTATAGAGATAATTTATTAATTTTAATTTTATTTTATTTTATTGCTTTTATTTTGAGTTTTATTCAATTGTTTTATTATATTTCCTTTGGCTTGAGTTGTCTGTTAGAGTGGGAAAAATTAAGGAACGGGTATGTTAACCTTTATTACACACACACACACACGCTAACACACAACCCTCTCACACACTAAAACACACACATAGACACACAGACATATGTATATATACATATATATACATATATATAGACATATATATATATATAAATCAAAGAATGAGAGTTCATATAGAAACATTGTTTTAATTTGAATAAAATAAATTGCGCATCAAGTGCGCTTGAAAGCCAAATACAACGTAATATTAGGAAAATAAACAAATATTTTACTTGTTTGAAATTTATCACAAATATATTTCAGAGGAATTTATTTAAGAAGAAAAGACAAAAAAATAAACAAAACAATACACTGAAGATGGAGTATACATGTGAAATATATTTGTGATCAATTGCAAACAAGTAAAATATTTGTTTATTTTCCTAATATTACGTTATATTTGGCTTTCAAGCGCACTTGATGCGTATTTTATATATATATATATATATATATATATATATATATATATATATATATATATATATATGTATGTATATTTATATAAGCGAGGTAAGACACAGATTAAAAATCAGATGAAAAATCCTGATAGATATTACTTGAGGCAATACTTTCAGGGTTATCCTAGCCAAAAATAAGAAGCTCAGTATTTAAGAATAGAGCAATATATAAGTTTAGTGGTTAACCGCATTTCATTTTCTCTGATGATATAAGCCATTATTGAAAATTAAGGAAATTAACATAACCCCTTCTATATATTCCTTTTGCCAAACAATAAATTCTTAACTCGAATATATGTGTCTATATTTTGATTTTCAGAATTTAAATTTAACCATCAAATTTAACCATTTATATATATATATATATATATATATATATATATATATATATATATATATATATATATATACAGAGCGAGAGAGAGATACAGATAGATATATATACAGATATATATATATATATATATATATATATATATATAAGATACTCTCCTTCTTCCACTTTAATTGACTTTAATTGCTTTATTTTATTTAGTATGGCTTAGGTTGTCTGTTAGAGAGGAGAAATAAGGAAGGGATGTGGTAACCTATATTGCACAAACTCACACACACAGATATATATATATATATATATATATATATATATATATATATATATATCTTTCTCTCTCTCCCTCTGTATATATATATATTAGTATATATATATATATATATATATATATATCTTTCTCTCTCTCCCTCTGTATATATATATATATATATATATATATATATATATATATATATATATATATATATAAATGAACAGTGATGCATGTTTTTTCATAGGACTTAGCGAGGGCATAAAATATTTATCTATAACAATCAGTATATTAATGTATATTTTGCTATGATAAGATTTTCTTTATACTCGTACCTAGACCAGTAAAAATAATTCTCTGAACATGACAGTTTTGCATCAAACTTTTGATTATAAATAGAATACTAGAATGAAAACTGTCTTCCAATATTGATTTTACTGCAATCATCTAAAGCAAATTATCCACGATCAGATTAAGCACATTCTAGAATAATACATTTTATTTACTATAAACGATATAGATTTTTTTCATTACTCTTATTTACTTAAAATCTTTAGTAAAAATATTCTTATTAGATTACTTATGCTCCCTATATAATTTGAAATAGCAATAACTTATTAAGGCAGATTTATAAGGAGGGCAACTTGTCTACTTGGAAGCCGATATTGCATTGAATGTGTATTAGCTCACATCTTTTGTAATATCTCCCATATTTATTAAAATCCCTACATGAGCAAATCAATTTTAACTAATTTCTGCAACGGTTAGTTATGCATAAATTAGTATAGCTCATACCTATTTTATGGTATACCGTTTTGTAGAATCTCCTGCCTTTTGTTAAGCAATTGCCAAAGACTATATTTTATAAAAAATAGAGACAATAGTTTTGTAAGGAGTTGTAAAACGTGCGTCAAATAAAAGGAAAAAATATAGGCGTTCGCTGAAAGGAAAAAATATATTTTAAAAATAATAGTTATGACCTGATTCTTTCTTTTATCAGTGGAATCCAACTAGGCAGCATGAACACACACATGCATATCCAAATTATTTGATCAAATGCTTTCCTTTGGAGATGAACCGTGAAGCAATTAGAGAATAATCGATGTCACACCGTTTTCTCTTCTTTGCTTCGTGTTTTATCCAGTCACTGTCATTTAACTAGGTTCAGTATGCGACAGAAGTTGTATAATATGCGTGAATATCATATAGAATATATAAACCTTTCTACACAAATATTTTCTAGCCATGTTTATATTATAGTAAGATATTTCGCTATACTGTGTTTAACTTTGTTCAAGTCATGAAGCAAATAAGTATGGATTACATACATTATACATTGTATAGTTCTTCTTGATGATCATGTAACTTATTACTCTGCATATTTGGCATAATGGTTAGGGTGTTCGTTAATAGGTTGGAAAACCGGTGTTCAATCCAAGACTAAAAAATTCTACCTGATGTTGTTTGCTAAGTTAAAGATTAATGATGATTGAAGCAGTTCATGTAACAAGCGTGTATGACAGTATCAGCCGCAGCGAGAGATGGACGGCAAGCGATTATACCAGCAGCAGGTACAGCGTTGCAATGCGTATGCAAATTGGCAAGTGTGCTCAGAATTGCATCTAAAGGAAAAAAAAGGACACCACTTTGTCAGGGAAAAAAGTCGATGCCGAAAGAAACGGACGCGTAAAGTGAAGGCGAGAATGGGCGGCCCGCGGCTTGCGTGCGGTCGGAGAAAAAACGCTATCAGGTTAAATGGACATGTGGCAGCAAGAGATTTTTAAGTGGTTTTGAGACAAGTGTGTAACGGTAATAAATGCATCTGTTTAAAAAAAAAACGAATTTTTATTTTATTTCTTTCCTTTCTTTGAAATAGCCACGTTAAAGTGGCCTCCTTCCCTTATATCACGGTATAGAAACAAATAAAAAAGAAACTCTTTGGGGCGCCTTTGAATATACCTGATCCATTTATTTTTTATACTGTTAATTCCATATGAAATTTTTGTATTATCAAGTTTTCTAATCCGTCTTCTAGCTTACTTATTTATCCTGTCTGTCTATCTGTCTGTCTGTCTGTCTGTCTAAGCCATGGGCTTATTGCCAACATTTCGCTTCCTGTGTATTTCAATTATTCTTTGCTTAATGAGGTGCAATTCATGTTGTTTTTTATGTGAATCATAATGAATAATTATTATAAAGGACAATTATAAAGTGCAACCTTACAATTCACTGACAAGAGCATAATGTTAACATTGCAAAAACCAAAAGAAATAAACAAAAAACAAAAGAGTGAAATAAAAACTTGTGAACTCCTTCTCCTCTTGTAATAGTAATTTAAGAGTCTATCACATTCTAAGTTAATAAGCACATGTTACACACACAGGCACGTCTTCCGTCTCGTTCTCACTCACACAGGCGTATTAACACAGAGGCACACATGTGAGAGAATTATTCTTTAATCCTGAAAACAGAGGGATGAAATGAAGAGGTTTTCTGCATATCTCACTATACAAAAAGTGACGCATCTGCATATGTTTATATATTTTACATATTATAAAAGTGAACTTGTGTGTGTGCGTCTCTTTCTGAAACTACTCTTTAGTATATGAAATATTCGAACCTGTAAAAGTAATTGAGCTGCTAAGGGGTAAAGATTGAATAATTAGAACTGCTCATGCGCGAATATACATTTATAGGTTTAAGCGAGTTCATTTAAAACTTTTTTTTATATATGTATGCACGTTTTGGTCAGATGATAACGAATACTGCTAGAAAGCTAAATGTATTTGTTTCGATCGATTGTTTTATAGATAACAATAAAGAGAGAAAGAAAGAAGGAAAAATTTAGAGAGGAAGACAGACAGGAGCTGATAAAAACAGCCTATCCTGCCTTGACAGAGTACAAAATAAACTTCGTGGCTTAGTGGGCGATGCCCTTTTCCCTTCCCTACAACCTCTCTCCCATAGAAGAGACGTTGCAAGCCTATCTTTGTTTTATCGTTATTTCCATGGCAGGTGCTCGTCTGAATTCCAATCTCTGGTCCCCCCTCGCCAATCGTTTACAAAAAACACCCGTCTAGCTGAATCCACTGCAAAAACTTTCCCCACTCTTTATCTACGCCTAAATCAAAACGTAGATTCCATGAACAAAGCTTCTTTCTTAGAACTGCACGCCTGTGGAACTCTATTCCGTCTGCCTGCTTCCCTCCTGACTACGACTTGGATGTATTCAAGTCCAACGTAAACAAATTCCTGATGAACCGCCCCCTTAAGTAGACACTTTAAATATCCACACTAAAGTACTGTACTTGCAATAATCCTAATCCCTGAGTGGCTTCCGGGCCTTGATAAGTGGTGACCACCTTGTAAATAAAAAAAGACAGACAGAGAGACAGACTGAAAGACCGATAGACTGTGTGGAAAGCGTTGAATACCTAATATACCAAAATGCTTCACCTATAAAATTTATTTTATTAAAATAAACAAAAAATATTTTTACATTTCACATAATTATATCCAAAATTCTATTGGGTAGAATCGAAAGTGCACACCCGATGTTTTCAGTCTAACAAAAGTTAGACTGAAATCATCGAGTGTGCACAATTCAATCAATTAAGTCTGCTTTTAAAATAACAAAAACAAAAATAGTGTATACATATTTGATGTTTTAATAAAAAGAAATATAGGGTATACATATTTGATGTTTTAAGAGTTTTCTATCACCATGGATAATTTAGAGGAGAGTTCACGGAAATATTCAATGCAAGAAAATGTAATATATATGATGAAAAATGCACTGAAATTAAAGATATTTAAAGTGTTTGAGAGGATTACGCCCCCATAGCCTTCTTAGGGTTTTGCAGAAATATTAGGGAACTCTTTTATTGTCTTCATCTGATAAACTTCACATAATAATAGACTTTTAAATTTTATGTAGATTCTCTAACCTTTCTATAGACAATACACAAACAACACACACGCTTACGCAAAGACATTGAGTTATATATATATATATATATATATATATATATATATATATATATATAGAGAGAGAGAGAGAGAGAGAGAGAGAGAGAGATGATAGGTGCATTTCAAGGCAGGAATCCAGTATATTTAGACAGCTTGATCTAGTAGTATCTGAATAGAGAGGTAGAAAAGCGTGTATTTCCTCATGTAATCCCGGGTAACACTGGGTCATCCTACTAGTTAAAAATAAAGAATAAAGGCAGAAGAAGATAGATAATAAGAGGGCGTGATTAGTAACAGACTAAGAGGAAATACGGTTAATGTAGAAGGACATAGATAAAGGGGCAGAAAGAGAGAATCAAAGATTTAATATTAAAAGTACGAGAGAGAGAAAGATTAAATCTATATAATTATAAAAACTCTGTGAAACGTCCGGCTGCCCTTGCCCGCATCATGTCTATCAAAAACACTGTTGTCGTGGAAACCACTTTGTATTTAATAAAATTCAGACTCCTTTCCATATTCCAACCATTTGGAGTACAAATAAACTTCGGTCTCCGCTTAACTTGTTGGCTTAGTTTCAATTATGAAACTATGTTTTCTTATGGTTTGATTTCGGTTTCGATTCTATCTGATAGCACTTAAATCATAGCTTTTTTGTAATTTTTGAAATCATGACTACATGTTTGGTACAAGTTAATATGAAATAATTTACTCTATAATTTTTAAATACGAAATCTGCATAAAATGAATTAAAACATTATATTGATGCGTATTTCACAACCGGACTCCCCTTCTAATACACACACACACACACATATATATATATATATATATATATATATATATATATAAATATATATATATATATAGATATGTATATGTATATATATAGATATGTATATATATATATATATACATATATATATAAGAACAAGTAGTTAATACAACATGTTAAAAACACTTTGAAATAGAGTTAAAAACACATTTAATTTTAAAAAGGAAGCAGAAAATAGGTGGATAGTCCTTAATCCGCGGTGTTACGAAGAAATACTTTCCTTCTCATTAGAGGATAGGATTTAGCAAAATGCGGAATCGAATTTTACTTGCAAAAGTATTTGATGAAACTACAAGTAAGTCATAGATCTTACTTGGTAACAAAGAGCAAAGCAGAGGTAATAGGGTGAGGAAAAGGCGATTTCACGTGAATGGATAGTCTGGTGAAAGGTAAAATATTCAATAACGGTAAAATCCAAAAATGTTTGTTGAGTTTCCATTTCCACAAGTAAAATCCAAGGGAATCGCTTAATTGGAAGATGGTCCAAAGTAATCCAAAAAGGCAGAAATCTGTGGAATAATTCACAAATGGGCGCAAGGAAAAGGGAATGAGTTTAATTAATATTATTATAAGGAAGATAAGGCTGGACTAATTTTGGGATATATATATATATATATATATATATATATATATATATATATATATATATATATATATATATATATATATATATACATATACATATATATATATATATATATATATATATAAAGAGGGGGTGGTGGAGAGATTTTAGGTAAGAGATAGAGAGTTGTTCCAGACTTCGACACGCCAATGACAATGAGAACACGACCAAGATCATAGAAGAAAGAAAGCGCGAGTGATGTGTGTGCAAAGGAGAGAAGGGAAAAAGACAAATAGAGAGAAAAAAGATATAGAAGTTTATTTTGTTTCCGAATATTTGAGATGAGGATTGACAATTCACATTAATCAGATTATTCGATTGCTGTTCTCATTTTGACTGTTAATTTGCACCACATTTCGGTCGATGTAACTTTCTCGCAAAGATCAGTTGTGTATTATATG
>NC_136497.1:79203115-79223115 GCF_053919585.1 Euprymna scolopes | reverse complement strand
AAAACACAGTTTAATCATGATTTCTTTTCTTTTTTTGCATTTTAAAATTTAATTCAAGTCATTATATAAAATAATTTTATAAAATCAATAGTAAGTTTTCCGCGGTGCAATGTTGATATATACTATATGGAGGTATGTTTACCTTCTTCCTGATGCACCACAGTGGGTTCCCGACTAGAGCAGGCAATCAATAGACTTGACTGAAGAATAAGCGATTTTTTTTTCAAATAAAGTGCGGGAAATATAGAACATTCGTTGATCTTCATTCAATCCCGGACATTGTCGAATCTTCTTGCTTTAGTATATATATATATATATATATATATATATATATATATATATATATATATATATATATATATATATATATTCGTTGATCTTCATTCAATCCCGGACATTGTCGAATCTTCTTGCTTTAGTATATATATATATATATATATATATATATATATATATATATATATATATATATATATATATAAACCTGTGTGTGTATCCTTTTCATTTGATGCAATACTTTTTCATCTAATCTCATCTTGTAATTTATTTTACAGTTTAATTTTTTCCCGTATTTATGGTAACATCAAACTGTCAACTCCATGTTTACCCCACTCAAAATCACTTAAGTAGAATGAGAGAATTTTTTTTTTAAATGATGGAGCTTATACACAGATCTTACTTCGTGCTTCTCTCAGATAAAACAATATATATATATATGTGTATATATATATGTGTATATATATATATATATATATATATATATATATATATATATATAAACTTATTAACTCCACTGAGTAACACCCATTTCTCATGGCTTTTGTGTATATCGCTTAACGTTTATTGCATGGAACCAACGTAAAGAATATCTTAGTTGTATCCATCCATCTATCTATCTATCTATCTATCTATCTATCTATTAATTTCATTATCTATGTATGTATCGTTCTCTCTCTATTCTTTCCTACTCTTTTAGCCAATATATCTGATTTATATTACATTTTTCCCACAATGCATCTGTACATATAAATAAGAATTGCTCACCCGTTTATTCACACTTCGTTGGGCACTTTTATATACGTATATATTTTCAAACAAAAACAACTTAATCTGGATAACTGAAAAGTATAAATATCTAAATAAAAAAAGAATTTCTTTCATTCCATTTGTCAGGTCCCTCAATAATTTTTTTTTTCAGATAAAATAAGAGAAGAAAAAAGGAATCGAGTTTATTTTTGAATTTTTGTTTTCTACATTTCTCTTGAATCCATTTCATTATACCAATGCTTAAAGTTTTACCGTTCCGTTTTCATCCGTTCTATTCCACCTCCCACCCCACAGGCATTTTTAGAAACAACAAAAAAATATAAAAATAAAGAATACGCATTTGCACCATGAAACTAACAGTTACTGTTGCACAATATAAGGCAATAAAAGAGAAAATAAAATTGAAAATAGAAATAAAAATAGTAAACTTGTCTTTGAATGTTATTTGTCGCTTTGAAGAGAACATCATTATTATCACCAGTTTAACGGACGTTGCACATACTGACATGTATTGGACGGCTTTTAGAAACTTTTAGAAACTGGTTATTTATTTGTTTCTCCACGAAACAAAATGTGACACAAGGTCAGTTTAATGGTTGACATAAACAGCTCCCCTCAAAAGCGGCATTCTGCAAAAATAAAAATGCCTTAGCATTAACTTAGGACAATTAATTTGAGTGCAGCATCTGTGCAGACATGACACTTCAGTGACCAGCCCAGTACAAGTAGCGTGTGTCGAATGCCTTTCAAACTAACCTATCTTTGAGTAGGTCTTTCTTTACCTCGCTTCCTCTGAAGTTCATCTTAATCACTTTATCCCATATTTTTACTTGGTCTTTCCTTGTGAACCGATCCTGCTGCCTCGAATGTTTTGTATTTACTAAAAAAACGTATGTTTTATTAGGTTTATGCACAATTAATGGCGTTTTTTCATCATATATATATATATATATATATATATATATATATATATATATATACGTCCAAAAACGACATTATTTTTGCACCAACATAATATATGATAACATGTATTGGACGGCTTCTAGAAATTAACTTTAAAAAATAACCTATCTCTGGGCAGATCTTTATTTATCCTCTTTTTCTTTAAAATTAATTCTTATAACTGCATCCTGTGTTTTCTATGACTAACCGTGTTTTTTTTTCTGCAAATTAACCTTCTTTCCTGAACTATTCTAACTCAACTAACACAATTTTTTTCATTGTAACCATAGCAACGAGGTTTCTTTTTTTTTGTTATTGTTGTTGTTTTTATGCACCTCAAACACGGCATATTGCCACTTGAACGTACGAGGCTAATATTTGGGATCATATTTACAGGGGTCTATGCAATAGCTAATGAAGAGTTATATAGGGCACAATTCCGTTGACACACCGGTTCTCGCCAGATCACCGAAGTTAAGCAACGTTGAGCCTGGTCAGTACCAAATGGGTGACCATTTGGGAAGGCAAGGCGCTGTATGTATCGCGAGGTTGAGAAACTGGCGCGGTCTATCCTTCTCTCAAGGGTAGATGGGTCTCTCTTAAGCCACGGTAGGCACCCCATCTAGTGATGGCGTCACGATAAAAAATACCCTTGATAGACTTGGCGAAGCATCAAGTATTCCGCTACAGGCAAGAATTGAATTTCACTACAAACTCGTGTAGTGAGTGCAACCTCGACTGCAGCCGCGCTAGATGGATGGATCGATCGATGCAAAGAGACAAATGATATATCGGCAGTACGTAACAGCAAAACTTCTGCATGTTAGTACCGTCAAGAAAGCAAGAAAAGTTTATCAGTCCAAGGAAAATAGCTATTAGAGCAGCAGTCTCTCCAGTATATAAAAAAGGGACGGATTTTGTTCACAAATAGGTATGTCGATGGAGGGGGGGGGGCATCGAGGTGGTACAAGTGCCATGAGTAAAACTGTATAATTTCGACAGAAAAATATTAGGAACAAATGAAATTATTCAATGTCAGGTTGACAAGAAAGTTCTTGCGATTTTTTACTTTTAAATTCAGATGAACATATCTCGGCTCAAACAAAAATTTATTGATCGAATAAGCACCATCAGAATTAATACCTATTTGTTAACGCAAAGCAAGTATATTAATGGCAATAACGTAAAAAAAAATCGTACGTTCTGGTGGCGATGAAGTCGCTAAAGGCGTTTTTGATATCGCTTAGTTTTTAAAGCATTTATCACGCAGAAAGAAAGTTGTCAAGATGTTTGAAAAAGTACTCGTTAAGTAAGGGGTCTGGAGAGTATGGTGGATGAGTTTCGTAGCCCAATTTGTTCAACATCAATATGATTGGTTTAGTAACGTGCTGTCGGGCAATGTAGTAAAGGACAATTAGGCCTTCTCTGTTGGCTCATGGTGTTGTTGTCGTAGTTTTTGGTGCATTTAATCCATTTGTTAACAGTACTTCTCCGACGCATGACGTTCTCTTGATGCAAGCCTGGCTTTGAAAAGTGTAGTGGAGCTTTGTCGACGTCTAACCACTGAGCTGTACGTCGCTAGTTGTCGTAAATAAGGCACTTTTCATCGCAAGTCGAGAAACCGCCGAGAAACGGGTCGTTCTTGTTGCGTAAAAGAAGGGAAGATGACACTTCATAACGGCGCTTCTTTTGGTTGTCATTCAATTCGTGAGGCAACCAATTTATAAAGTTCTTTTTTTCTTTTCAGTCTCTCTTAGGTGGTCAGACATCGTCGTATACGTTAGACGAATTCAGAAGCAAGTTCTCGAACAGTTGTGCATGGATTTGCTTTGACTAAGGCTCTTAGTTGATCGTTATCAACATCTGATGGTTGACCATTGGGGGATCATTTTCAAGACTTTCTTTATTACCACGAAATTTATTAAACTACCATTGTAAGAGACATAGTTTTAAAAAAATGCCCCCCCCAATTATATTTTAAAATATTAAAATTTATTGTCTTTTGGAAGAGGGGGGCTTTTTTAAAAATTATATCTACTTCGGTATTTTCTTTAATTTTTTTTTATTTTTGAGCGATTATCGAGACTCCAAATATCTGATCCTCTCTTGTCGACTTACAACTGAAATGAATGGATCTAGTCTTTGGGAATATCAGTGTCTAGACACGATTCTGGGCTTGACATTCACCTGATATGAAACGGAACACATACATCAAATGAGGCGTCAAGATCGCCGGAAAGATGGTTGGATCACTTTACCGCTCCAGTACGTATCTCACTGCCGATGCGATCCTCTATCTGTGCAATAGCAAGGTGTGCCCTACAATGGAGTACTGTTTCCACATCTGGGTAGGAGTTGCTCGGCCCGCCCGATAGAGTTCAAAACCGGCCTAGAAACCTAGTTGGTGATGCCTTTTTTCTTCCCTGCAACCTCTTTCCCACAGAAGAGAGTCACCAGTCTGTCTCTGCCCTATCGCTAGTTTCATGGTTAAGTGCTCGTCCGAACTTGCCAAACATTCACAAAAGCACGCGACTAGCTAAAAGCACTATATATGATTTTCCCCATTCTCTGTGCCTTAATGTAGACGCAAATTCCATGAACAGAGCTTTTTTTTACCAGAACTGCCCGCCTTTAGAACACTGTTCCGCTGCCATGCTTCCCGGCTGAATACAACATGGTAGTTTTCAGAACTTCACTACCACCTTACATTCATTAACCCTTATCCTCGAGTGGCCTTCGGGCCTTGATAAGCAGTGACGCCCAAATAAAAAAAATAATCAGATTTGACTTTTCTGGAGTCTTGACTGTCAAGCTCAACTATCAGTTGGCGTGATGTTGTAAATAAACACAGATGGAATTGATGACCGCTGTATATATATATATATATCTTTCTTACAATTCCTCGACGTTGCGTTTTATTAGTATTTCACCATAAAATAGAGTTTGGAATTATAATTTAGTTCAATTATTAAAAAAGCTTATTTGCCTGTTTGGTTACATTAACGGAAATTTTTTAAGGGTAGACGTGATCATAAATTAAGAAAGGGTTTATGTCAGCCATTGTTATCGATGAAGACCAGAGACATCACTGGTTTGGGGGATAAGATCAGAGTGTACTATCTGTTTTAATGCTATACTTAACCTATCCTTTCCTCGTTTAATGAAGAAGATATTTTTTCTAGACAGGGGCAATTGTTATATTTGTTCTTATCCAGAGTGTCCCATTTTGGGGAACCTGATTTTCCTCACATTAAAAACCGATCTTTTATCTAACTCTGACCTCCTGGAGAGGCAAGAAATCAGGAGCATCGCTGGTTTGTCAACGATCTTATTATATCGTAACTTGTGCTTGACTTAATTAAAAATGCGGGGACCTGCATCTACCACACTCTATTGTCCAGAGACACTTGGTCCTGATGACAAAGCAGAGTAAAGAAGACAAAGCGTGATACTAGCTGCTCGTGTTGTCTCAAGCTCATACGGCGCCTAGTATTCAAAAAATCGTCACCCATCTGGTATTGACCAGCCTCCTTGTTGCTTAACTTCTGGGTTTATGTAGGAAATAAATATACATATGTATCGTTTATGAAAAAAAACAAACTATTCTTCACTTAATCGTCCAAACAAACGTTAGGACAAAATGGATTTATTTTGTCTTGTAAAGGCTACCGTAGTTTCTTTAGAAATAACGTTAAATTTTATTTTTTTTAATTTCACCACGCGAAATCTATATGCTAAGATAGAAGATGGAATTATTATTACTAATTGATTCAAAAACCTTTTAAAAAAGATATTTAATTATGTTTCTCAATCGATACAAAAATGACAGTGAATGGTGTTTTTTTGGAAAATTTTTAATTTTAAATTTTACTAAAAATAGTAGAAAAAGTTGTATATTATTTCGCTTTTCATGTGCAACGGGAGGAAGCTCCACATGCCTCATTGCAGTTATTTAGTTCACAATACAGTGTCTCAATAAAATGTATACATTCTTTAAATGCCTATAAAACCAACATTTATTATAATAAAGAAAAGTTTCTTACATCAATATACTGTAAAAAAAAACAAAAAACTATAGAAACCAGCTATTTATCGAAGTGTTCAAATTATTGTCCATTGTGGTCCATGAACAGGTGACAACGCTCACTGATTGAATCGAAAACGTTTCTAATCAGTTCGTCTTCTTTCAATGGTTGCTTTCAACTCATTCATTGGAGCTGTTTTTAACATGCCCCCACCCATTCCCACACTCAAAATCCATTGGTGGAGTCAATCTGGTGAGCATGGACAGTACTCAGTACTTACTCTTCGTCGTAGCTATCTGTTTAGCAGGTGACTATCAAGATATGATCTTACGTCATAATGATAGTGGGGAAGTGCTCCATCCTTCTGGAAGTGCCATTCTTTATTTCCAAACACCTCTTGGGGACGTAGTATAGCGTATTCCTGTAGCAAGTTGAGATAATTTAAGGAGTGTATACATTTTATTCAGACACCTTGTAGATTGCAGTCTACACTGCAATGTTGAGATCCTACTGTTGATTTTATAAAATCACTTTTGTATAATGGCTTGAATTAATGTCGGAAATGCACAAGTAAAGTATCATGGTTCAATTGAACTCTAATCAGATCGTTTATTTCAGACGCGCCCCTGTCATATCAAAGAACCTACTGCGGATCTGATATGCCTGGCCTCAGTGCTTGTCCCGATTTAATGGTTTTGCTAGGGTTATAAATTCTGATGAATATTCAAACGACTAAAGAAAGAAAGAGAATGGATATAAAAGCAATAAAGTTTTATATTACTTATCTCTACCTCATCAAAGACTTTTCACACTGGCTCCTTAAAATTATAGGTCAAACTAGCAGAAAGCATTGACCGTGATAGCCTCTTTTAAAAAAAGCCTAGCCCCACTCCTACCTGTGTAAATATCCATTAAAAAATATTTATTTAATTTTAGGGGGGCGTGGCATTAGCCCTATTTTAAACTAGAAGAATAAGAGCTTAACCCCCCACTTCTTAAACGGTCCTACTTTTCATTGTCGAAGCGCCATTTTTACGTTTACATATTCACTTTTGCTATTTTTGCCAGTGCCATTTTTACCGATCCCGTTTTATACTAAATCTGATAATTACAGGGTGTAACAATAAAAATTTTCGCCATAGAAAAGACGACATGATTCCATTTCCGTTTGAAGAAAATCGGCCTTCTTTTTTTCTTTGCAGACCATCTAGTAGTTGGCCAGTTTTGTACGAATCCAAAGAGCGATAGTAACCTTCTATCATGCCTGAAAGTGACATAATGTTCAATGAGTCAAAATCAGAGATGTACTTGTTTGAGGCAACCCAAAAACAAAACACAAAATAATAATTTACTCAAACACATGAATTCTCCCAACGATAAATAACAGCAGGTACTGCTCTTCAAGGAACTAAATATTTCATTAGACATCCCTGAAAGTCAGAGCGAACAGTTTTGCTGATAACCGTTTTATTTGTATATTGTTTGTACTATTAGTCTTTGTTAATATATTTGTCTACTCTATTAATCTCTTGTGTCTTTATTTCTGGCCATAAACACGGCCGCAACAAATCTAAAGTAAGTAGGTAGGAAAATACTATTTCAAACGTTGTTGCCATAGCGACAGACACAGCCTCTTATAGAGAGTCATGGACGAAGCTTATGAAATACTTTAGCTTATTTTTCACTGATTGATTTTTTCTTTTTCTTTTTTTTTTTTTTTTTTTGATGTTGGAAATTGCTCGAGACAAGCATGAAGCCACTTCATGTCAGGAGCTAACAAGAATGAAAGTTGATTATTGCAAAGGCGGGATATGCTTATTGACCTTAGTCTTAAAAGGACTAAGGTTGTAAGTAGAAGGAAAACAGTGAGCAGGAAGAGAGTTCCACAACCTTGGATTCCTTGGAAAGAAGCTACTGGAATAGGAAGCTATGTTATAATGTTAAAGCAATGAATTGATGCAAACCTCTAGACCAACGAGTCAAACGAAGCAGCGAATAGATCAGCTAATTCTGAGGAATAATAGTATTTGTAGAAAAAACTGAGACAAGTAATATCACGTCTGTGTAAGAGACGTTGATGTGAAGAAGTAAAGTGTCCATGCTTCCGTTCAGTCTTGAAAGAAAAAGTATACCCCTTAGGGGTAGAAGTAGGTTTAATTGTGAGGCAAGGGTTGCACAATCTACAACCACACCTCTCCTAAATCGGCACTGTTTGAGTCCAGTGGCAAGGAGAAAACCAGGACGACTGGAAACAATGCCGAGATAAGCGGAGAGAGCACATACAGTACCTGAAAGTCCCAAATGGCCACCCATTTAGTACTGACCAGGTTCAACGTTGCTTAACTTCGGTGATCCCGTGGGAACCGGTGCGTCCACGTGATTATGCCGAAGAAGTAAAGTGTGGGGCCACTCAAATTACAGATACGTTTCCGCAATTTATCAAGTATCTTTAAACAGATTACAGATTCACCAGGCCAAATGTGGCAACAGCATTCCATATATGGTCTGATAGTAAATGTGTCAAGATTGGGAATGAGGTGTGAGAAAGTGTTTAGAGTGAACGAGAGAACCGATTTTACAGGAAACAGAAAAACAATGGATTTAATATATGAAATTAAAGAATTTGATGAGAAAGAAAGACTGCATTCAATCCATGTCTTTACTCTTTTCTACTACTAATTAAACCATATATCTAAGACAAAAAAGCAACTCGAGGATAAGTGTTAATAAGTGTCAGGTGGGCGATAAGACAACACCTTGATGATTGGTAATAATGGTGGTGATTGGGTAAAATTTGTATTATTTAAGAGGGGACGCGACATGAATTTATTTACATTGGATTTGAAAAACGGCTATGTTATAGTCAGCTGGGAAGCAGCCCCGTGGCATTGTGCTCCAAAGACGGTCAATTTTAGGAAATGAATTTTGCTCATCGATGTTTCGTTTAGTTTTAGATATATATATAGAGAGAAGAAAAAAACAGAAACTATTGACAATTGTTGTAGCTAGACAAGTTTTGATTGTGAATAAAACATTTCCAGAGAAATCCCAGTTTAACAGAGAAAGACTAGCAACGTCTCTTTTGTGAGAAAGAGGTAAACGGAGGAGAAAAGGGACATTGCCCACTAGATTTCGAAGTTTGTTTTGTACTATGTCAAGGCAGAAAAGGACGCTCGAAGCAGCAACAGTACTGCATCCATTTGACTCATATAAATGAAGGGTTTTGCAAGGTGTGAGATTCCCTCTGAGCAATAGAATAATCCAACCATTTTTCCAGCGTCTTTCCTAATGGATTTAATGCAGAACTTCCATTTCAGTTCTGGAGTGAAGGTCATTCCGAGAAGCTTTACAAAACAGAGAGCTTGTTTAAGATGGGAATCATTCATTTCCAATTAAATGAAGTGGATATTAGAGAGTTAGTGACGAAAAGAGAGTAGCTTACTTTTGGATGCATTAAGAATAACCAGCTAATGTTTCTAATTGTGTCACGTGCTCAAGAAAATACTATTTTAAAACTTAGTAACGATAAAGAATTTTTTTTTTAATTATACAATAACTGTTGTTTTTACAGAAGTATTACTTCCAACAAAGCCTTCATCAGATGATGACTCTGGGTTTAGGCATGGTTTCGGGGCCGAAGCATCATTACCACTAGCCCAGAGCGCCCAGCAGTTCCTCACGATACCACCAGACTTTGTTGACTTGCTGTCATTCTATTAGATTGCCATATCCATGATGATGCAGATAGTGCATTGTCTGGTATTTTCTTCGTGTATCTTTTCTTGTCTATCGAGAAAAGCCAAGATTATTAAAGAACGTGGAGGTTTAGTTCACAATAAAACCTCGACGTCCAACTTTGATAAGAAATACAATGATTTTCCTCCTATTTCTGATACATTTTTCTCGTAGATCTCCATATCTTCCCAACTTACGCTAATGTGCTTGGACATTGCTGTGATCCATGTGTAAGAGTTAACAAAGAAAATAATAGAGAAATATTCCAACCAGTATAATTTAGAAAACTAAATAGTTTCTCTAAACAAAATGTGCAATGTCAAGCAAACACGTCTCATAAGATCCGAAACAACGTGTATTCCAACTGAAACATAAGAGCTTATTATGCAGAGTAACCCACTTTAAGTTAGCTCAGAAAATGTAGTAGAGGAGGAACATTCTTTTATGGTTAAAATTATCTGTCGTGTTATAAAATACGCTGGAAGTTCCCCCCGTTGACATGTAAGCATTTCTGGGCACGTTTAATAACGTTTGCATCTACTGCCTGTAGATCTTCTCTGGTGATTCTCCTGATGGCGATGGTAATGTTCTATTTTTGTTTGTCTGGATTGTGAGGATTTTTTGCATAAAATTGTTGTTTTAAAGTCTCCTACAAATAGAAATTACATGATGACAAGTCCAGGGAACGTGGTGGTCATAACCCGTTGCTTATTGTTCTCTCTTTTATAAACATGTCATGAACTCGTGTCGGTGATCTGTGAGACGTGCGGCATGTAGCGCCATCTTGTTGGAAAAAGAATTGCATTTTGTCTTGTAGCGTAAATTGTTTAGCAAAAGATTAGAGAGATCGGGCAACTTTTAAGTGGGCCGCGTAATCTGAAAAAAAATTGATTAGAGAAAGATTAGTGAGATCGGGCAACTTTTAAGTGAGCCACCTTGTAATAGCGGCCAGAATTATAGGAGGGAAACCTTGATGGGAGTTGAGCAGAAAGATGTTGCATTGAAATTTCTGCATGTTGATACTGTCGGGGAGAAAAGGAGCAGAAAGGGAATTCTGAAGGCAAATAGTCCGAAGCTGCCGGAGTAGAAAATATTTGTTAGTTCTTGTTCTTTGGACAGAAAAGTCAAACGAGTTTATCCTCGTATTCTACGTACTATATCACACTAATCTCTACTTGCATATAAAGGGAACTTTGTGTGTGTGTGTGTGTGTGTGTGTGTGTGTGTGTGTGTGTGTGTGTGTGTGTGTGTGTGTGTGTGTTTGTTCTATATAGACACAGAAACGTCTGGTCCAATTTTTTGGAAATTTCACACAGATGTACTTTATATGTCTGGAAGTCTTCTTAAGTTTTGTATCAGAATGCCCCTGATAAATATTTAAAAAATCGATAATCGAAAAAATCTGGTTAAAGAAGGAACAGTCTGATTTTTACCAAAATTTACACCCTTATACAGACTAACATCTCAAGTGCATTTTAGCAGTTTTATCACTTCCAAAGTAAAAGGGTTCAGCGTATAAAATCAACAGTAGGTTCTTTGATATGACAGGGGCGCACTCGAAATGAATATTTCTGTTTAAAGCACAATTGAAGCATAGTATTTGACTTTTGGATTTTAAGCTTTAATTAAAGCCATTATATAAAAATTATTTTATAAAATCAACTGTAGGTTCTCTACAATGCAATATAGACTAGAAAGTATTAAGGATTATATCACTGTAAGGGAGGGGCGTGTGAAGCTTTCTCCTAGTGCACCGTGATGGGTCACTAACTAGAGCATGCAACTAATTGATTTAATAGAAAAATGAGCAATTTCACTGATTTTGATAACAATAACATAATAATTCACTGATCCTAATACAATCCCGGGCAACATCGGGTCTCTCTGCTAGTAAGAATATATTTTTAAGATGCGTCCATTCAATCTGTGCATTTATCGCTGGAAATGCTATTTAAAACCTTAGTGTAACAGACCAACAGACGAAACGCAGGTGGATGTTCGTCTGTTAGAACAACAAGATCCATCTATTCATCTGGAGGGATGATGCGTGCTAAATTGTAAAACAAAGGTGAACAGCCCTTAACCATTCCTCGTCTGAGTTGGCACTGCTTGATTCTAATGGCAAGAAGAAGTACAGGATGACTGGAAACAATGCCGAGATAAGCGAGAAGCACATACAGCACCTAGTATTCTGAAATGGTCACCCCTTAAGTACTGACCGGGTTCAACGATGCTTAACTTCTGTTATATAATGGGAGCTAGCGTTTCAATGTAATTATGTCATAAGAGAGATAGCGTTGTACAGAAACATTAAAACAAAAATGATATTAGGTTGGTGCAAAAATAATGTCGTTTTTAGATAGATATACGATTAAACGTCAAAAAGCGACATTATTTTTGCACCAACCTAATATTTGGTGGAAGTCTATTCTCTCGGTGTGCACTTGCTTCTCTTTTGCTCCTGTTTCTTTTTCTTCTAATTTATCTGCTGTGTAACCAGTTGAACATAACAAGTTTTCAAGTGCTACAATATAGTCTCTAACTTGCAACGTTCCCAGTCAGTGTCCCTTTCTAATTATTAGTAGCTGTTTTTATTCATTGCACATAGTTGTTTCTCTGTCTTTTGTAAGTTCATCATTTTCTTTTGTCTTGTTTATTTTTGCGTCGAGCCGGGGGGGGGGTGTCTTTTGTTTGGTTGGCCTCATCTTTTCAATGAGACTTTATGGTGGAATCAGGCAAAATGGCTATTTCTTGTTTTGTTTCAATTCTTTTTAGTCACGATGAACCCTACACTGCTTCTTCTTCTCAATCTCGACAACAATGCCCATCATTTCGCCCAAACACCCCTCTTCCTTTAATATCTATTTTTACCTGCGTCCAAGCGTCTGGATAGAAGGCCATGTTGGTCAGATAAAAACGCTCAAATCTGTAATAGAATTTTTACAGGATCTCTACATCTCTAGAATCGATTCTACCTGTTTTGCAGTCGGCCGGGCTATCAAGCTTAAGATACCATTTTTGTTAATCTGTTATGCTTAAGTTGTAAATGCCATTTTTTATCCACTCTCTGTTTTCTTGTTTGTTTCTTTGTTTGCTAGCTCTGTTTATCCTTCCATCTGTTAGTCGGTCGTTTAATCAGAAATAGCATTTTTTTATGAAAATTGCTCCAGACAAAGCATGAAGTTACTTAATCTAAGGAACTAACAGTATATTACGTCAAGGTAAAAATCTAACTATCCGACCCAGGAAATGGCAATTCTTCCTCTTTGCCAGAAACATCGCTCATGATATGGAGGACTAAAGAATGAAATAAGGGAATCAAGAGTTAGACTTTCCCATTTTTAATGTAGAAATAGCAGCTTTTGAAAGACCAGAGAACCTTTGTTTAAAGCTCTATCAATTCATGCGTCAGTTCGGCGGAAATATTTAACAATTTTCGTTGGTCTCTCATGTTTAAATTTCAAACAAAATTTACATTCGGTGTTATGCTTACATGACAAAATAGTACATGCTTAAGTTTGAACTTACGTTTTCATCAGCTTGTAACAATTAAGTTTAAAATAGCATATTCATTAGTCTGTCAAGCATAAATTCGAAATAGTATTTTAAATTGCTTTGACATGTATAATTTTTTATAGCATTACCGTGATTCAGTCATACTTAAATTAAAAATAATATATTCATCGATCTGCCATATTGAAATTTGAAATTATATATTCATTAGGCTCTCATATTGAAATTTGAAATAATATTTTCATTGGTCTGTCATATCAAAATTTGAAATAATAAATTCATTGGCCTGTCATATTAAAATTTGAAATAATAAATTCATTGGTCTGTCATATTAAAATTTGAAATAATAAATTCATTGATCTGCCATATCTAAAATTGTAAATAATAAATTCATTGGTCTGTCATATGAAAATTTGAAATAATAAATTCATTGGTTTGTCATATGAAAATTTAAATATAATATTTTCATTGGTGTGTTATATTAAAATTTGAAATATTTTCATTAGTCTGTCATATTTAAATTTGCAATAATATATTCATTGGTCTGAGATATTGAAATTTGAAACAATATTTTCATTGGTTTGTCATATTGACATTTGAAATAATAGGCTCATTTGTCTGTTATAATGAAACCTGAAATAATATTTTTATTGGTCTGCCATGCTTACATTTTAAATAGCATTTTCATTACGCTGCCATGCTTAAATTTCAAATAGAATTTTAATTGTTTTGTAATGCTTACTTGGCCTTTATGCCAAGATCACGGTGTGGTATCTGTTTTGATATTGCACTTCGCCTTTTTTGTCCTCTGTCAGTGGAGCAGAAGAACTTCATGAGAGAATTTTTATTTTTGCTTCTCCGGAGTGCCCCTTTTTGGAGAGCAGGGTTTTCCCCACATTAAAAACCGACCTTGTGTCTAATTCTGACCTCGTAGCGAGACCAGTAAATAGGAACATTTGCATTACATGTTCATTAGTATTTATAGAGTTTCAATCTATATAGACTTTACTAATATTGAGTGTCTGCTAATCGCTCACTCTGTAGTTTGACATGACATTTTCAGTGTTAAACGCGCTCATTAAATCGACGCATTTAATAATATTTTTGATTTGGTTTTTATTTCAATACTTCTTTTGATCACGAGGAAACCCTTCACTCCTCCCCTCCCCCTTCTTCTCATCACCACCCGTTGTTTCGTCCAAACATCCGTCACGTTCTACGATCTATTTTTTGTGAGGTTGTTGTTGTTTTTTTTTTTTAAATAAAGACAAAAGACAGGATTCCGATTGCTTAGAAGAAGCATCGTTTTTGTTATCAAGAAGGCAGAAGAAGTGGATGGGATGGTGTTAGAAACGGATAAAGTGCCAGTGCCTGGGTTCTTTCAACAGAAGTACTAACAACCAATGGCAAGTCATCTATTGTTTTAAATGGACACTCTTCTTCTGTCTACAAGGAGATATAGAAATAATATCAATTTATCTGGCTACAATATGTGAGATGCAATGAACAAGGAGAGATGGGTAGAATAAAAAATATCTGATGAATAGAAACGTGTCTTAAGTGTGTGATATTAAAATAGAAATAATTTCTAGAACTCTGTAAAGATGAAGTATAATCTTATATATATATATATATATATATATATATATATATATATATATATATATATATATATATAAAGAGAGACCCCAAAACATCTGGTCTTGATGGAGGGGAGACAAAAACTCGCTGCTATGGTTTCAAATGATCTGAAATAACAGCAAGGAGAGACTTGATTCCAAATATTTCTCATATGTTATAGCTCCCCTCTTTTGGATATAGTGTATGATTATGAATATTTCCAGTATCAAATAATCCTTATACACTGTGAAATGTACTTTATGTATGAAAACCAAAGAGGAGAAATACAACATATGATAAATATTTGGAATCAAGTCTCCCCTTGCTATTATTTCAGATCATTTGAAACCATAGCAGAAATTATTAGTCTCCTCTCCGTTAGACGTTTTTTGGCAAAGTGCCAAAAATAGGCTTTGGATGATGGATGATCCCCTTTATGTTCGACCTTAAGCGCAAATGTTACATAGCTCACTACACCATTTATATCATTACCTTTCCAACAAGCCTTCATTTGTAAAAGCCGGATCAATAGTCGCTGAGATTTGGAACTTATAAAATTGCCAAAAAGGGTGCTCTTTCTCTCTCTCCCTCTTCCCCCCCTCTCTCTCTCTCTCTCTTTGTGTATATATATATGTATATATATATATATATATGTAGGGTGACCCCCCCAAAAACGGGCCGACTCTAATTAGGCCCCGTTTCTTAGTGTTTTGTCCGAATGAAATGAAACTTTGGTCATAACTAGTTTATTATATTCAAAACATCACATCAAAATACTATGGTCTTTGTCCTATTTTTCTCCGTTCTACAGCATATGTTCTAGATGGCCTCCATTTAGCTTTTGTTTTTTGGGAGGGGTCACCCTATATATATATATATATATATATATATATATATATATATATATATATATATATATATACTAGACTATCCGTGACCCCTTGGGTCAGTATGTTATATGAGCTATGTAATTAATGTATGAGCGTGACACTTGTGACGTAAAGAAAATAGTTTTTGTGACATAACAGAAACATTTCTATGAAAGTATATTAAAATGAAAAAAGAATATAGATAGATGTCTATGAGTTGGTCTGTTTATAATTATTTATTTTTGAAAAAAAAAACTTACAGCCATTGAATTATAAGTGGTTTGCCATACTTATAGGTAAATGTGTACTGCACATTACCATACCAGGTTAAATTCAAAGTTTGATATATCTTTTTGATTTAAACGCGAAAAAAGGGGCGCTGCAAGCGTATACAGTAAAACAATACGTTTTATTGTCGCGTTGATTATTTATTTATAGCGCAATTTAAAAAAAAACATATTTTGGGGGTTATTTATTTATGTTGGTAGGGTAGAAGAAAATGTATGAATCTTTTAAGAAAGGTGTATTAAAAAATAGGGAATAAATTTTAAAAAATGAAGGCGGTAGGTAAATCGCCGTTGTAAAATGCTCTTATGGTTGTCAACGGATTAAAGTAGATTTATTTGTAAGAAAATTGCGTTATAATAACTTAAACGTAATACAAAAATGAACGATGTAAAAAAAAAGGCGGAAAGTATTAACACTTGTTTATTTTGATAATTTAAACGTGAGAAAAAATGAGATGCTGAAAACGTACACAGTAAAACTATTCGTTTTATTATCGCATTGATTATTTATGTGTAATGCAAATTAAATAAAAACATATTTTCGGGGTTATTTATTTATGTTGTTAGTGTAGAAGAAAATGTATGATTTTTTCTTTTACGAAAGGTGTATTAAAAAATGAAGAATAATTTTTAAAAAAAGGGGGAAGGCGGTCCAGGAAATCGCCGTTGTAAATGTTTCTTATGGTTGTCAACGGGTCAAAGTTGATTTATTTGTAAGAAAAGTGCGACAGTATAGTTGTAATACAAAATAGTTGCAAAACATCCCCACCCTTTCCATTTTAAATAATAATTTCTAAATAATAACGTTAATATTTCAGTGGGCAGGTTAAATTCTGCAAAAGTAGCGATTTGTATTTATTTGTTTACGCTGTTATGGGTTTATGTTTATGTACGCATTCGCAACCGGAAGTCGTAAACCAGATGTGTGTGTGTGTGTGCGCGCGCGCGCGTGTGTGTGTGTGTGTGTGTGTGTGTGTGTGTGTGTGTGTGTGTGTGTGTGTGTGTGTGTGCGTGCGCACATCTTGGGAAGCACCATATATGTATAGATTTTAAAAATAAGAAATTTAAAACCAAAAATGTTGCTATTTAAAAATAAATTGAATTATTTATAAGGTAAGATTTTCAATATTTAAACAGTCTTCTTCAAAGGGAGACGTATTTTTTTTCTTTTTCCTTATTTCGTTGCTATGAATCCTAGAGGTGGTGAACTTCCCGATGAGATAGAAAATGTCCGACAAATTATAAAACAACTCTGGAGGATGATCTGTGTTTAATGGCACGTGTTTGCATAAGAAAATATTCTAATTTTTTATGCATTTATTGAGGTATCTTTGTTATATCTTCGATAAAAATGTGTTCGTGATACTAAACAAACTTTTACCGTGTGATTCTTTGTAATTCTCTCAGTCTTTATGTGTAAACAATATAAGTGTCAACTTGGATATATACTATTGTCTTTATGATTCATAGTTAAAGTTTAGTAACGTCAGCAGGTAGATAAACACATTTTAAACACCTTAAACAATAATTGTTCTTACAACAACGACTTACTGCAAGGGTGCCCGCGAAACAGGTATCCGAGCTAACGGCAAAGTCCTACACGAATCACAGGTATCTTTACTAGTATAATATTTTTTGTTCAACCTCTTCATATTCCATATATGTAATGTCTTGGTGCAATATCCTTAAATTACATATATGTAATATTTTTTGTGGAACCCCTTCATATTTATTCTATGCAATATTTTATATGTAACATCCTTATATTACATATATGTAATATTTTTGTTCAACCCTTTCATATTGCATATATGTAATATTTTATGTGTAACATCTTTATATTGCATATATGTAATATTCTTTGTGTATATATGTAATAGTTTATGTGTAACACCCTTATATTACATATATGTGATATTTTATATGTAACACCCTTATATTACATATATGTAATATTTTTGTGCATATATGTCATAACATATGTGTAACATATTTATATTTACATATATGTAATATCTTGTAACCCCTTATAATTCATAAATGGTATATCTTACGTGTAATTACCATTACATTACCTATCCATTACATTACCTATAGCTATTTAGTGCCTATAAAGAATATAAGAGTGGCATTATGCTGTGAATAATACAAATATTTTCTGAGGCAAATGTTCATAACGTTTCAGTCGCTGTACTCCCGATCATTTTTCAGATACCATTTGTAATAGGCGATTTCATTCTGGGAATTTTGGATTGAACGCTGACTTGAATAAAGTGTTAAGTTTGATATTCACAGGTTTAAGAATTATGAAAAATGGAACCTGAAGCAAGTTCAAGAATATAAAGCCTAAATCCTCATCATCACGTCGCATCAATTATATGAATCTATTGTTAGCATTGGCTTCCCCGGTATTTTGCTAGTTATAATTCTTTCTACAAAGACGTCAGGTACTTACAGGAGGATACATCTTAAATGTAAGTTACTTTTGGGACGAATTGGATTCGAACTTGGAATACCAAGGTCCTCGCTAACAGTCCATGTCGCTAACTACTTGGCCACTGTCAAATCTCATGAATATGATAAAAAATCCAGATGAAGACAGAAATATGTAATTAATATAAATGCAGTAAATCTGCAGTAAGACTGGACTTTAATTCCACATATGTGATTTCCGTAGTCCGCGTCCTAGTTCCTGATGAGTTTGGTAGGCGAGTCATCAGAAGTATCCGATGGTTTAGCGTAGAACCGGATTTAAACTTTATTGATTTTTCCCCTTTTTTTCATGGAACAAAAAAAAAATAGCTAGATCAAGTTGATTTATTTTCAACAAACCAATTTTGATGGCATGATCATTATTATATCAAATTTCGCCCCGCGCTTCAACGATTTATTTTTTTCTCATTTATTGGCGTTTTTATTAAACTATGGATTGAAGAACTGTTCTAGACAGGCCGGTTTCGACAGACAATGCCTGTAGCATGACATTCTTAATCCTATTTGAAGTTCAGAGCCGGGTAAAAATTAATTGATTCAACATTGCATTTCCTCTCGACCTCAGCAGAGCCATGTGCAGAGTGCTAAGGTTACGGTCTACACGGAATCGGTATGTCTCGTCACAGAGTCTGTTGAAAATATCAAGGGAAACATTTTGAATAAGGATAACATGAAATAAAATAAAATGAGTTAATAATGAGACGAAAAGCAGAGCCGTATAATTCTAAACCTGATATTGAAATAAAATAAAAATAAGTATTAGTTCTTTATATGATAAAATTGACTTGATGAAAAATAAAACAACTTACAAGGAGATGCTTGCATGATGTGTCCACTTCATTTAATGTATGCTAGAAGGTCTATCGGATGTTGCCCGATAATACGTGTGTGCTCCTGATGTCAGCCATGGATTCTATATTCTCGTTTTAAAGATCTTCTGTCATCGTAAAGATTTCTTTTTCTTTATTTTTGTTATTAATTTACCTAATCGTACCCCTCCCTTATGTTACTGCTGCTACTAATATTCCGCTATTCCTAATTCAATCTGTCCCTATTCCCCTTGGCCGACCATTTCTCGTCTCATCCACCCTTTTTGAATTCTGATAATCCAAAACAAAACAAGAATAAACGAAAAAAAAATGCTGATGAAAACAGAACCGTTTTACTCTAAACCTGATATTGAAACAGAACTTAAATATGTATTTGTTCCTTACATGCTTGCATTAATAAAAAAAAATAAAATAACTTAAAAGCATATGCTTGCATAATGGGTTCACTTTATTAAATATATACGAGAATTTCTAACCGGTGATGCCCGATAATCAGGTAGAAACTCTGTATACTCTCCGTATCAACTCTGAACTCTATATTACAATTTTTTAAGATGTTCTTTCATTTTATGTCATCTTTTACTTCTTTATTCATGTTATTTATTTATTTAAATTTTTTTATTCTTCCAATCTGTTGCT